>NC_057710.1:151829351-151851623 GCF_004010195.1 Chiloscyllium plagiosum | reverse complement strand
AATATATCCCTGGTGGTGGGGTCTGTTTGGAGGTGGCGGAAATGTCGGCGGATGGTTTGGTTTATGCGAAGGTCGGTAGGGTGGAAGGTGAGCACCAGGGGCGTTCTGTCCTTGTTACGGTTGGAGGGGTGGGGTCTGAGGGCAGATGTGCGGGATGTGGACGAGATGCGTTGGAGGGCATTTTTAACCACGTGGGAAAGGAAATTGCGGTCTCTAAAGAAGGAGGCCATCTGGTGTGTTCTGTGGTGGAAGCAGGTCATTCAGCCCATCGAGCCTACATTGACTGTCTGAACAGCATCTCACTCAGACCCATCTCCCCCACCCAATCCCTGTGAGCTTGCATTTCCTGTGGCTAGTCCACCCAACCTCCATAACCCTGGACACTGTGAGCAATTTAGTACGGCCAGTCTACCTAACCTTGCATATCTTTGGACTGTGGGAGGAAACCTACTCAGACACAGAGAGAATGTGCAAATTCCACACAGACAGGCACCTGAGGGTGGAATCGAACCCGGGTTCCTGGTGCTGTGAGGCAACAATATTAATCACTGAGCCCTTATGAATCTGAGTGAGTGAATGGTAACATTTTTAGCAATTTCTTGCCTCCCAGTGCAATGTCATTAATGAAATTTATGGATGAGGGTGTCAATCAGAATGCGAAATGTTGTTACTCAAGAGATGACAGAGAGGATCAAACATGGAGCCACTATACAGAACTTCCAATCTGTTTATGGCACAAAAGGCACAAGTTTTAATGTGGCCTGTGTTTGGAAATTGAAGAGGACGTGGAGAAGAAAGCTGAAAATGTGTTGCTGGAAAAGCGCAGCAGGTCAGGCAGCATCCAAGGAACAGGAGAATCGACGTTTCGGGCATAAGCCCTTTTTCAGGAATGAGGAATGAGCACTTCCTGAAGAACGGCTTATGCCCGAAACGTCGATTCTCCTGTTCCTTGGATGCTGCCTGACCTGCTGCGCTTTTCCAGCAACACATTTTCAGCTCTGATCTCCAGCATCTGGAGCCCTCACTTTCTCCTCGAGGACATGGAGAAATCTATTACCCAGTTTTAAATTTGTGGGAGGTTCTTCTGATGCAGAGAATTTTGAAGGGTTGAATGAAAGATCTAGAAAAAGGTACCTTCTCCAATGTTATGGCAATACTGGATGACAAACCTTCTCCACCCGCAATCAGCAAACGTTGTGAAAGTCAGACAGAAGCGTGGGTTGAAGCTGACAGTCCCTTTTGTTGAGCATGAAAGTGATTATCCAATGATTACATGAAAAAATGGTGCATCAAGGGAGGAACTGGAAGGAAAAAAGGAGAGACAAAAATGGTTCTTACCTGAAAAGGACACCTTTACTGATTCTATAAGGTTAGCAGTAGATGATATAGACAACCATTGCCTCTAGCAATGTGTTTTTGAATAAGAAGGCTGCACAGCTGCGGAGTGGTCAGCACTGCTACCTCACAGCGCCAGGGACCAAAACTTGGTGGAAGGAAAAAAGGAGAGACAAAAATGGTTCTTACCTGAAAAGGACACCTTTACTGATTCTATAAGGTTAGCAGTAGACGATATAGACAACCATTGCCTCTAGCAATGTGTTTTTGAATAAGAAGGCTGCACGGCTGCGGAGTGGTCAGCACTGCTACCTCACAGCGCCAGGGACCTGGGTTCAATTCCAGCCTCGGGCGACTGGCTGTGTAGAGTTTGCACATTCTCCCTGTGTCTGTGTGGGTTTGCTCTGGTTTTCTCCCACAATCCAAAGATATCCAGGTTACGGTGAATTGGCCATGCTAAATTGCCCATAGTGTATAAGGTAGTGTAGGTCAGGGGTAAATGTAGAGTAATAGGATAGGGGAATGGGTCTGGGTGGGATACTGTTTGGTGGGTCAGTGTGGACTTGTTGGGCCAAATGGCCTGTTTACATACTGAAGGGAATCTATGAAACTTTATTCAACCATGGGGGCCACATTGTACTTTCCTTGTCCTTACATCATAGATCATCATCATGGGCTAGGGCTGTAGAGCACATCATCATCCTCTACCTTCCTGGCTCTTCAGGTAAGAATAGGACCACAGCTTTCTGCAGGATGAATGGGTCATGGGAGCTGCTGAGAAAATACATAATTACAAGTGAATCTACCCCTCTGTTGTTCTGGCTGTGCAAATCACCTAATGTTTTATTTGATTTTCTGGCATGAGTCCATTACCAAGACTTCGACTCAGTCTGCTGCTGTGCTGTGAGGACCTCACTTATCTCTGTTGGTGTACTGGTTCCCGGTCTTACAATGGGGCCCTCCTGGACTGGAAGCAAGTTCTTCCAGTGTGAGGAGTCCTGAACACCAGCTCCTCCATCACTTTGACTTCACTTGCTCTGGATGGACCTGCTGAGCTTTCACTCCTTATGAAGCTCTCCAGAAACTTGCCGAGTCAATAGGGATCCAGCATCTTGACATTCCTGTATCTGCATCCCTGTACATTTTCAGGAACTCATAAGAAAATTCAGTATCAGCGAGATGAAGAAGAGTCAACCATATCTCTTTGTCTCAGCTAAAGGTGGCAACCTGTGCAGCAACGTTCCACAACTTGATCTGTTTACCCTTAATATACTTACTATTCCCCACCGTCTGGCTGCTGCACTAAAGTTAATCCCTGAAAAACGGGAATTAAATTTAAAGGTCACACTCTTCTTTATGAATTGCATTGCAATTACTTCTGTAGAAATGTGCTCAAAATCCTGAAATCTGACACTGCCTCATTACAGAAGTGGTAGGCCTTTTCTGCGGATGGCATGTGTTGAGAGCCCAGCACAGCCAAACAATGTACCAGTTATCCACTGGATTCAAATTGAGAACTATAGGGTACAAGAGGTGGCTGAGAGTTTCTGTACTTGACTGCATCGCAAAACTTTGACAGCTAAAGACAGAGATAGTATGTGCTGAAGCAGCTCTTTAAGACCGTCTGCAGTACTTTGCAGACTTTAGTGACAGTTTACTTACAGAATCTTTAAATCAGCACTGACACATTTCTTGAGGTAGGCGTAGATTAGAAATCTTATTGTCAAAGTAAATGTGTGCATCCAAATACAACATCAAATGTGCAATCTCACCTATCTCCTATGCTTTTCCTCCTTCAGAATCTGCAAACAGAGACGCACGGATAGAAATTAAGGTACCCATGACTTGCATGTTAATGAATTCTTGAACAACTACTCCTGAAAAAAAAAGTACAAAAATGCCTTCCGGCTTTAAGTTCTCACACAAATGCCCCAACAAGTTTCAAAATCTTGCTTTGTTCTGTAAGGTTAAACAGTGCAGAAAGAAACAGTTGCTGCGAAATAAAATAACAGCAATGCAGTTTTAGCAAAAAAGGACAAAACATAATGAAACAGGCCTCCATGGCAACATCCCTTTCAATTTAGTCCATCGGCTGCTGATTCCAGTTGACCGCTGTATTATGGGAGGACCAGAAATACATTTGAAGGTGATAATAAAACTTGAGTTGCAGATTTTGTGTTGATCATTTTACAAAGTGTTTTGCCCTGGTGCTTTTTACACTTCAGTTATTTTTGCTGTGCCAAAAATGACAAAAATCCCAGCAATCCAAGAAGTGCCCAAGAATTGGGCTGCTGTGCCAATTCCCATACTCTGATTCCTGTTGTAATCTGGAACAACAGGATCATTTCACAACAAGGTATGATATGCTAATGAAATATCTGATTGAAACATATAAAGCTTTTTCGAGCTTGACAGAGCAGACTGTGACAGGGCGTAGAACTGCAGATCGCATTATCAGGAGAAATAATTTTAGAACTGACATGAGAAGAAACGTCTTCACTCTGAAAGTGATTTGAATTGAATTCTGTATCCCAGAGTGCTTTAGATGCACAGGCCATGTTTGCATTCAGGACTGAAGTTGCTAGATGTTTGGGGTTCCACAGATTAGGGATATGCAGAAAAGTGGAGTTGATACAGGAAGTTTAACCTTGAGCTCATTGAATTTCAAGCAGATACTGTGGGCTAAGTGGCCAAATGCTAATCATTTTTCTTACGTTCTTATATCACTGCAAGCATCAGTCATTACTGCAGCACTTGCACAGATCACAAGACTTCTATGGAAGCCTGTCAGGTGAATGCATTGCAAAATGAGGCCTGTTTCCTACAGTCTAATTTTCTGGTAAAATCAAGACCTGGAATAGGCCTTACTAACCATCACAACAGATTAACCTCCCAAATGACAGGATTACAAATACTGCAGGAAGGATTACAAATACTGCAGGATTGATTTGGAGTCTTCTGGCTTGAAAGACCAATGTCCTGGGTGCTGCTGTAACCAACCTGGGAAAAAGATTGCAGGAACACCAAAACAATTATGGGCTGGATTTTATGTTTTATTAGCTAAGATCAAGTTGTGTAGAGCTTTTAGGAGGGTTTGTTGATTATATAGCCTAAGTGTACTCAATGTAGTCTTTAAAAACCTCACATTTCTCCCTTTTTACTTGTAGGCCATGCTCCTGCAACCCTTTCTGGGTTTTCAGACATTCCGTTGTGCAGAAAATGAGTTGAAAGCATTACCAGGTGGTTATACAGTAACTGCATAAAAAATGGTTTCCATAGACAATCACTCGCTTCATTCCGGTCTTGAAAAACAGATAGCACAATGAGGATCTGTGGTGACCTTAAGGTCATAGTCAGCCCCGCCCCAAAAATTCTTTCCACTCATAGTAGACCTGGTCAGTGAACTGGCAGATAGAAATTCTCAAAACTGATCTGTCCTAGGCCTAGCCACAGTTGGGGAGTTGGGGGGGGAGGGGTGGAGGGGAGGTAGGTGGGGATGGTGTGGTGGTGGTCATAAAGAAGTCCCAGCCACTGCTGATGACAGTGAATGCAGGGGACTGTTCCACTACAAATGACTACCTTTCGGAATCATGCCGACACTACCTCTGTTCCAGACTTGGAAGTTACACAACCACAAGTTATAATCCAACAGGATTATTCAGAGTGCTGCTCCTTTGTCAGGTCAAGTTCATCTGACAAAAGAGCGGTGCTCCAAATGTTTGTGATTTCAAATAAACCTGTCGGACTATAATCTGTGGTTGTGTAACTTCTGACTCTGTCCACACCAGTGCCTCCATGTTCCAGAGGTCATGATTTGGAGATGCCGGTGTTGGACTGGGGTGTACAAAGTTAAAAATCACACAACACCAGGTTATAGACCAACAGGATTCTGAATAGCAGTTCAGGCAGCATCCAAGGTGCAGGAAAATCGATGTTTCAGGCAAAAGCCCCACAGGTTTATTTGGAAGCACTAGCTTTCGGAGCGCCGCTCCTTCATCAGGTGATTTTTTTAACTTTGTGTTCCAGAGGACCATGGACCAAATATTAAGTGGATCGCCAAGTGTTACCTGGATGATATTTTAGTTACAGTCTCCTTCTAAGAGGAGCATTTGAAAAATCGAGAAGAAACCCTAAAAATATTGCAGGAGCACAGCTTACAAGTGAAAAGGGAGAAATGCGAGTATTTTTAAAGGCTACATAAAATACTTTGGCTATGTAATCAATGGTGAGGGATTGACACAAGGTGCTCAGAAAGATAGAGGCTACCATGAAGGGCCCGAGACCACAGAATGTGGCTCAGCTGAGACCACTCTTGAGACTTGTTTATTAATATTAAGAAGCCCTGAGTTGGTTGTTGGGAAAAGGGCGGCCATGGAAACGGACCCAGAAATGTGAGGAGAATTACTGGGAGGTGAAGCAAGCCTTACAAAGGTTAGAGGTGTTGATGCTCTTCAACCTGAAGTTGGCGCTGCAGTTAGCCTACGATGCCTCCACCTTACGGGATTGGTGCTGTACTATCGCACATCTTAACGAACGGAAGGGGAAGACCCGTCACGTTCGCACCAAGGTCATGAACAAAGGTGGTGAAGTGTGTGATAAATGGAAAAGGGTGGATTGAGCATCGTGCTCAGTGTTAAGAAGTTCACCCACTTCCTTTGTGGCGGGTACTTTGTGCTGCTGACAGACCACAGGCTGCTAACCTCCACTTTGAGCCTGCATACAGGAATACTGTCAATGGCAGCAGTACACATGCAGAGATGGGCGCTGGCTCTGTCAGCCTACTCATCTGAAATCAGATACTGACAGTGGGAGAAATACAGCAATGTAGATGCTTTGTCAAGGTTACCGTAACTGGGAAATAAGAATATTCCTGACCGGAATCTGAAAATTATGTATCTTTCCCAGGAAGGCAAGGTGTCAGCGAATCAAATGGGAAATTCTACCTGGAATGACCTCATTTTGACCCAAGTGGTGGACTTAGTCCTGGGAGGAAGGACTTCTCATAGAAACCATCCAGAATGACACCCTTACTGTCCAAGAGGTGCTAGTTGTCCGTATCAGATGGGTATTTAAGATGGGCAATAAGAGTTGTTATCCTGTTACGAGGAAAGATGCTGGAATAAATGCATCAATACCACCCCAGTGTGGTGCAAATGAAAGAAATAGCCAGGAGCTACTTTTGGTGGCCGAATGTGGATTCTCAGATTGAGGAGAACATGCAATCACGTGATTCCTGTGCATTAGTGAGGAAGGCACCACCATTGTCACCCCTTCACCCATGGGAATGGCATCGATCACTGTGGCAACAGATTCATGTCGTTTTTCGTGGGACCAGTAGAGGGATGGATGTTACAAGTGGTTATGAATGCCCACTCCAAGTGGCCCAAGTGGTGGTCATGAAGTCAGTATCAGTGAAAGCAATGATGGACGGACTGGATGAAATATTTGCCAAGTTTGGGAACCCTGAACAAGTCGTGAGTGATGATGGTTCACAGCTTGTGGTGAAAGAACATAGAACATTACAGCGCAGTACAGGCCCTTCGGCCCTCGACGTTGTGCCGACCTGTGAAACCAATCTGAAGCCCATCTAACCTCCACTATTCCATTTTCATCCATATGCCTATTCAATGACCATTTAAATGCCCTTAAAGTTGGCAAGTCTACTACTGTTGCAGGCAGAGCATTCCATGCCCTCACTAATCTTTGAGTAAAGAAACTACCTCTGGAATCTATCCTCTATCACCCCTTAATTTAAAGCTACATCCCCTCGTGCTAGCTATCACCATCTGAGGAAAAGACTGTCACTGTCCACCCTATCTAACCCTCTGATCATGTTATGTCTCAATTAAGTCACCTCTCAACTTTCTTTTCTCTAATGAAAACAGTCTCAAGTCACTCACCATTTCCTCATAAGACCTTCCCTCCGTACAAGGCAAATAGTAAATCTCCTCTGAACCCTTTCCATCGCTTCCGCATCCTGTGATGTGGTGATCAGAACTTGTTCACAACACTTCAAGTGCGGCTGCACCAGAGTTTTGTACAGCTGCAGCATGACTTCATGGATCCGAAACCCGATCCCTCTACCAATAAAAGCTAACACACCGTATGCCTTCTTAACAACCCTGCCAACCTGGGTGGCAACTTTCAGGGATCTATGTACATGGTCATCGAGATCTGCCTACTCATCTCTCCTACTAAGAATCTTGCCATTAGCCCAGAATTTGAGGTGTATCTGGAAAATTACACAGTCAGATATGTGAAATCAGCTCTGTCTCACCCTGTGATAAACAACCAAGTGGAGAGATTTGTACAAACCTTGAAGCAGGCCGTAAAGGCCTCACAAGGGAAGGGGTCAGTGGGACGGTGACTGAACAAGTTCCTCAGCATGTCGAGCAACACGCCTCAAGGGACAATCCAGTTCTCGCCGACGTCCTTAATGCACAACCACCAACTGAGAACCAAGTTTGACTTGCTGCGGCTGGAAGAGACCAGAGAGATGGACCAGAGAAATCACCAAGGACAGATGTTCAGAAAGGTGGGACCCTCACTGTTGAGGGTGTTCCAAAGAGGAGAGACCATATTGGCAGAATATACATCTGGGGAAAATAGATCCCAGTGACTGTGATGGCTCAAACAGGACCATTGTCATATACGGTATAGACTAGGGATGAATGGCCTGGAGGAGACACGCGGACCAGCTAGTCACTGTACCTCACCAATGTGGGGAGGTCCCTTACAATATCGAACCAGTCCAGGTGGGACTAGCAGTATTGACCGAATCATGGGTCTCTGAGTCAGGACTGGCTATATTTAGACAGGAGACAACAGCAGCATCACATGTCACGGTGGCTCAGTGGTTAGCACTACTGCCTCACAGTGCCAGGGACCTGGGTTCGATTTCAGCCTCGGGCGACTGTCTGTGTGGAGTTTGCACATTCTCCCCGTGTCTGTGTGGGTTTCCTCCGGGTGCTCCGGTTTCCTCCCACAGTCCAAAGATGTGCAGGTCAGGTGAATTGGCCACGCTAGATTGCCCGTGGTGTTAGGTGCATTAGTCAGGGGTAAATGAGTCTGGGTGGGTTACTCTTTGTGGACTTATTGGGTTGAAGGGCCTGTTTCCACACTGTAGGGAATCTCATGTAACCTAGCAACAGCCAAACACAAATGTATCTGTGGAACAATAGAAGTGTCCAGAAGATCAGGAGACTGCACTGGAAAAGATTCCTGAAACAAGGAGGTGGTTTTCTAGGAACCACCATCCCCTGAGAGACTGATAGTGTCAATGTAGACTATGTTTATTTGTATTGTCGGATGTGTAAGTGTATAATGTTGAGTGGAGTATTGAAATAAAGGGAGAAGGGTATCATGTACGTAGTTAGGTGAGTGTTGCCCCTTTAAGAGAGCGGGTCA
The DNA here is from genome assembly GCF_004010195.1 of Chiloscyllium plagiosum. NCBI lineage: Eukaryota > Metazoa > Chordata > Chondrichthyes > Orectolobiformes > Hemiscylliidae > Chiloscyllium > Chiloscyllium plagiosum. The sequence goes on along the minus strand of NC_057710.1, from coordinate 151,842,881 downwards.
GGTGACACTGAGTTGGAAGCCAGGAGAGGCCATCTTAAGCTGATTTTGGAACATAGAGGACATACAGTAAAGCATTCCTTGTTCGTGTTTACCCTCCGATTACTTCATGTTCTATTTATGGATCTAGTGAACCACAAACATATTACATAGTGACCACACGTTTGGTAAGTGTTGGTTATTGGAGGAGCTCCAGCTCAGAGTCACTGAGCTAGAGTCTGAGCTTCGAACACTGTGACCCATCTGGCAGTGTTCAGGAAAGTTACCTGGATGCTGTGTTTCAGGGGGCAGTCACACCCCTTAGATTGAGTACCTCAAATTCAGTGTGTGGTCAGAGACAGGAGGGTGGGAGGCAGGTCAAGGAATCCAGGAGATAGTGCTGCTGGAGCCTTGGTCTTGCTAACAGATTCACGATTCCTGCTCCCTGTGTGGATGAGACTGGAGAGTGTAAGGACAGTGAGCAAACTGAACACAGCTCTGAGGTACAGGGAGCCACTCAAGAGAGGGGAGAAAAGAGAAATGTAGTTGTAATCAGTTATAGCACAGTCAAGGAAATAGTCACTACTCTCTGTGGCCTGGATCAAGAGTCCCGAAGGCTGTATTGCTTGCCTGGTGCCTGGGTTCAGGATAGCTCATCTGGGCTGCAGAGGAATTTAGAGAGGGAGAGGAAAAGTCCAGCTGTTGTGCTGCAAGTAGGCACCAACAATGTAGGTTGAATGAGGAAAGAGGTTCTGCTGAGGAAATGTGAGCAGTTTGTGGCTAAATTAAAAAGCAGAACCAGAAAAGGTAATAGTCTCCGCACTATCACCTGAGCCTTGGACAGATTGGCACAGGGTCAACAAGGTTAGAGAAATAAACGTGTGGCTCAATGATTGGTGTGGGAGAAATGGGGTCATGTTCATGAGACATTGACATCAGAACTGGGGAAGGACGGAGCTGTTCTGATGGAATCATGCTGGGTCCAGAGTCTTGGTGAATCACCCCATGGATAGGGCTTTAAATTAAACAGGATGGTGTGGATTCAGTATATGGTCAAAAGTTAAAGTGGGGGAGGGCTGAGCTGAGGTTATTAAAGTTTCCCCAATAAGTATTAGGACAGAGAGTGTGGAAAGGGTCAGGAATCTAACTTCAGGCATAGTAGATAAGGAGACAATTATGAGAAGGAAGGCAGTCAATGTAGGTATTACAGAGATGTGTCTGCAAGGGTATTAGGGCTGGGATCTAAATATCCAAGGGTACATATCCTACTGAAAGGACAGGCAGGTGGGCAGAGGAGGTGGCATTGCCTTGTTAATAAGAAATAAAATTGAAATTGATAGCAAGATGTGACACAGAATTGAAAGGCACAGAATCCATGCGGGTAGAGTTGTGAAACCGCAAACGGAAAGTGACTCTGATTGAAGTAATGCACTGACCCCCTCGCAATAGTGAGGAGATCGGGAGAAAAAAAAACATCAAGAGATAGAATGGACATATAAGAAAGGCATGGTTGCAATAATTAAGAGGTCTTCAATATGCAGGTAGACTGCGAAAGTCAGGGTGATAGTCGATCCCAAGAAAATAAATTAATAGAATGTCTGGGAGATGGGTTTTTTTGGAGCAGATGGTAGTATAGCCCATTAGGGAACAGGCAGTTCTGTATTCGGTGATGTGTAATGAGGCAGACTTGATTAGGGAGTTGAAGGTGAAAGAACTCCGAGGGACCATTGACCACAATGTGATAGAATTCATCCTGCAGCTTGAGATGGAGAAACTGAAATCAGATGTAACAGTATTACAATTGTGTGAAGGTAACGACAAAGAGAAGAGGGAGGAGCTGGTGAGAGTTGATTGAAAGGGGAGCCTAGCAAGGAAGACAGTGGAGCAACAATGGCAGGGGATTCTGGGAGTAATTCAGGAGACACTGCAGAGATTCATCCCACAGAAGAAGAAATATACCAAGGGGGAGGATGAGGCAACTGTAGCTGACAAAGGAAGTTAGGGCAAGCATAAAAGCAAACAAAACAATGTGATGAAGAGTGAGGGGACGATCGTTCAGAACTGCTATGAGAGTGAATTTCTTCAGCCAGAGGGTGGGTAATCTGTGGAACTCATTACTGCAAAGGGCTGTGGAGGCCAAGTCACTGACTAATGGTAAGCCTTTAAAAACCAGCACAGTATAACGAAAATAGCAATGAGGGGGGAGAAGATGAAATTTGAGAGTAGACTAACTAAGTAATGTAAAAGAAGGTTGCAGGAGTTTAGATACTTACAAGGTGAGAGAGAGGCAAGAGTGGACATTGACCACAAGGAAAATGAGGCTGGAGAAATAGTAATGGGGAACAAAGAAATGGCAGAGGAACTGAAAAGGTACGTTGAATCAGTTTCCACATTGGAAGATACCAGCAGCATACGAGAACTTCAGAAGGGTCAGGAGCAGAGGTGAGTGCAGTGGCCATCACTAAGGAGAAGGTACTGGGAAGTTGAAAGGTCTGAAGATGGATTATTCACCTGGAAGAGATGGCCTATAGCCCGGAGTTCTGAAGGAGATAGCTGAAGAGATTAGGCAGAAGTGAGGACTGCAGATGCTGGAAATCAGAGTTTAGATTAGAGTGGTGCTGGAAAAGCACAGCAGGTCAGGCAGCATCCGAGGAGCAGGAAAATCGATGACAGGCTTTTGACAAGGTTCCACATAAGAGACTGCAAAATAAGGTAAGAGTCCATGATGTTCAGGGCAATGTACCTGCATGGCTGACTGGCAGAAGAAAACGAATAGGGATAAAGGGGTCTTTTTCAGCCAATAGCAGTTGGTGACTAATGGAATTCCAGAGTGCAATGTTGGGACCACAGTTATTCTCTTTATACATGAACAATCTGGCAGAAGGGCCTGAACAGAGGAGGAGGGTGGGCAAGGAAATAGCAGGTGGAACACAATGTAGGAAACTGTGAGGTTGTGCACTTTGTAGGACAAATAGAGCTTAGGCTATTTTCTAAAGGAGAAAAAGGCTTTGGAAATTTGAAGGACAAAAGGACTGACAGCATAAGAACTAGGAACAGGAGTAGGCCATCTGGCCCTTTGAGTTTTTTTGTGGCCTCAGCTCCTCATACCTGATCTCTCACTATAACCCTTCATTCCTTTACTGTTCAAGATATTAGCTTTAAAAGCAACAGGACAATTTCTATCTAGATGCCTTGCTATTTCTTCCTGGATAATAGACTCAAGCATGTTTCCCACTACAGTGGTTAAGCTAACCGGTCTATAATTCCCCATCTTTTGTCTACCTCCTTTTTTAAACAGTGAAGTCACATTTGCTGTTTTCCAATCTGCTGGAACTGCCCTAGACCAGTGAATTCTGGAAAATTACCAGCAATGCATTTGCTATTTCTCCTGCCATCTCTTTTAGGACCCTGGGATGCATTCCATCAAGGCCTGGAGACTTGTCTCCCCTTAGCTCCATTAGCTTGCCCAACGCTAACTCTTTTTTGATAATGATTGTTTCCAGGTCCTCACCTACCTTCATCTCTTTGTCAATTACTGGCGTGTTATTCATATCCTCCACTTGGGAGTCCTAGTTCAGGATTCTCTTAAGGTTAACGTGCAGCTTCGGTTAGCAGTGAGGAAGGCAAATGCTTTGTCAGCATTTATTTCAAGAGGGCTAGGATATAAGAGCAGGAATGTACCTGCTGAGGCTGTATAAGGCTGTGGTCAGACCACCTTTGGAATATTGTGACAGTTTTGGGCCCCATATCTAAGGACTGATATGCCAGCATTGGAGAGGGTCCAGAGGAGTTTACAAGAATGATTCAAGGGATGAAAGGTTTGTCACATGAGGAGCAGTTGATGATTCTGGCCTGCACTCAATGGAGTTCAGAAGGATGAGGGAGGATCTGATTAAAACTTATAGAATATGGAAAAGCCTGAGTAAAGTGGATGTGAAGAAGATGTTTCCACTAGTGTGAGAGACTAGAACCTGAGGGCCTATAGTGAAAGGGCAATCCTTTAGAACTGAAAGGAGGAGGAATTTCTTCGGCCAGAGGGTGGTTAATCCATGGAACTCATTACAGCAGAGGGTTGTGGAGGCTGAATCATTGAGTGTACTTAGGGCACCGATAGATAGTTTGTACATATTAGACCATTGGGGTGGCACGGTGGCTCAGTGGTCAGCCCTGCTGCCTCACAGCACCAGGGACCCAGGTTCAATTCCAGCCTCAGGCGACTGTGTGGGTTTCCTCCTGGTGCTCCAGTTTCCTCCCACAAACCAAAGATGTGCAGGTTTAGGTGAATTGGCCGTGCTAAATTGGCCACGGTGCCCAGGGATGTGTAGGTTAGGTGCATTATTCAGGGGTAAATATAGGAAAAATAGGGCGGGGGAATGGGTCTGGGTGGGTTGCTCTTCGGAGGGTCATTGTGGACTTGTTGGGCCAAAGGGACTGATTCCACACTGCAGGGATTCTATGATAGATAGATTCTTGATTAGTAAGGAGATTAAGGGCTACAGTTGCAAAATGTATCAGCCAAGATCAAATGGTGGAGCAGACCTGATGGGCCGAATGGCCAAATTCTGCTTCTTGGCCTTATGGTCTAATAAGGACAACATATTATGGAGGCTGGAAACCAGAATTAAAAACAGTAAGTGCTGGAGAAGCTCCCGCAGGTCTGTCAGCATATGTGGCAAGAAAAATGGAGTCAATGTTTCAACAGAACTTCCTTCAAATGGGTAATTCAGTCTGCGCTATCCAATGGAGGTACCTGTAACAGAAACATTGACACTTCCTTCTCATTCACCAAATGGTGACTATCGCAGGATTAAACTCCAGCAGACCTTGTAATTACCAGCCAGATTTTTACAATGGAACACTCCAGACTGTCACAGTTCAACCTGTTGCTCCAAAGCTACAATCAAGGTCTCAGAAAATGCTGTCTCATGATCCCACTGGCCCCACTTCCCCCACCTCCATGCCCCACCACATCCTGACAAGGAACTATATTGCTACTCCTTCATTGTCGCTGAGTCAAAATCCTGGAGCTCCCTTCCTCATTGTCTGTGGGTGTCTCTAACCCCATTGGCTGGTTCAAGAAGGTAGCTGAATAGCAAGTAGAGATGAGCAATAAATGGAAAGAAAACAAACTGGCTGTAATTATTGGATTATTATATCCGCACGTTGTATGCAAGGAGGGACATGATGTAAGGTCAACTTCCAGAACTAAAATGTACGTGGTTTGGTTTCCAGCTCTATGTGTGATAGGAATTTATTTGATGTTAAGAGTGCAGTCAGAATTTATATGTGGCTGTTCCTTTTATGAAGACATTTGCACTGGTTAAAAAAAAATATAGTGGCACTACTGTTATAAAGCAATACTGGGGGGGGAGGGGAGCAGGAATAGTCCTATGTTATAACAATGGTTACATTTCAAAAGTATTTTATTGCCTGCAAAGCCCTTTGGGATGAATAAATGTTATGAAAGTACGATATAAGTGGAAGGTTTTCTTTCATTTCCCAGTTATTTATGTCATGCAAACAACATGATGAAATGTTTACCAGGATTGAGTTTATTGCATTGAGTGTTTAAATAAACAAGACAAGTTTGCCAAAGGCTGGGACCCTTTAGTTTAACACTTAAGAGAAATTAACTTTCCGCATGATCACTACAAGCTCTCAACATGCAGATGTAGAGCTTTAGGAGGAGGTTGCTCACTGTAGTGTCACAGGGACAGTGACCGGTGCCAACATTTACAGGAGATTGACTGTCAGAGAATTCAGGCGGCAAAAGTGAGAACTGCAGATACTGGAGATCAGAGAGTGTGATGCTGGAAAAGCACAGCAGGTCAGGCAGCATCCGAGGAGCAGGAAAGTCAACTTCTCACACTCTGGCTTCTTTCCCTGTGAGCCCTAGCAGCCACACCCTTAAAAAGCACTTACCCTTCCCACTCTGATCCTCTATGGGGGTTAGAGGGTGGTGATTTTATCACAGCACAAGCTGGTGGTAAGCAGAACTCCTGGTTCAATATTCTACATTGCGATGGAAAGGTCGCTGACAGCCAATCAGCTGCCTTATTGATCGATGACCCAGTGAGTCTTCCAAATAAGGTAGGCTGTGCGTTTCTGTCCATGAAACGTTCCTGCTCTCAGACTTCCTCCTGAGGCATGGAAATCCTGGCCTTTGACGAGAGCAGTAAGACTGGAATCAGACAAGAGCAGCTGGAGGACAGTGAAAGCCATTAGAGGAAGATTGTGTGGTCATTCATATTAAAAGCTACAGGTGGACAAAGTAGGGCAAAGGATCTCTGAGCAAATTGGCTATGTGGGCAGGTAAGATCAACAGGGGCATAGCTGTATGGGGGCACATTGCAGAGGTCTCAGTGGAGGGGGAAAATCTCAACTTGGAACACTGCAATCAATTTTGCTGAACAAGGTTTCCTTTTTCCTCCATCTCACAATCAAGCCCAAAGCTGCACCCATTGGTGAAGGTTATTTAAGTCACTGCTGAGGTTTTTTTTCTGTTTTTCAAACCCACATTATCCATTCTGCTCCACACTGAATACCTCCGGATAGTACTGGTGCTAGTTTCTCTTGGGAAAATAGACAAATTACAGTATGTCCTCATAGCTGAATGTTAGCAGAAAAATTACAATATAGGCACCAACTAACTTAGTGTCCACGCAGAAGATGACTGAATAAAATTTAAATGGTAAAAATGTTTATGATATTTTGTGAAGTAACAGACAAGAACAGTCTTTGGAAATCTGTACCATTCATGATCTATCCCTTTCAAATAATTCAAGTTTGGTTTAACAAAATCAGAAATTTACTGGAAAGTCTCAGCAGGTCTGGCAGAAGCTTAGGAACAGAAGAAAGGTCACAGGACCCAAAATGTTAGCTCTGATTTTTCTCCACAGATGCTGCCAGACCTGCTGAGATTTTCCAGCAATTTCTGCCTTTGTTTCAAGTTTCCAGCAGGCCATTCTCTCAGGATTTTTCTTTTGTCAAGCTTGGTTTAATTTTGAAGTAAATGGCCTGAAATCAAAGCAATGAATTTTGTTGAAGGCAGGTTTCAACTTTGGCCAAATGTGATAAAGTGAGGTAATTTAGCAGGAAAGTAGTGAGTGCTGTGCATGTAAAAAAGGATCAGAAGAAAATGTGGAAGAGCTACACGAAGCAAGAGGAATTGTCAAGCATACTTTTATGGCTTATAAATGTGAATTAAAAACTGAGATGATATTTAAATATATTAACATAGTCATTACTTAGAAGTTAAGATCAAAAATGAAAGTAAATCTAAACTGCTGACAGTTAATTCAGCGATGTTACTAGTATGCATTAACTATAATTTCTTACTAAGGTATAAGGGTATGTAAATCTTCACACCATCTTCTTCATTATTAAGTAAGATACAAATTTCTGTGGCAATTAGTTTTCACTATTTGTGCTGATTTGGTGAGAGGAAGGGGGTCAGTAAATGTTAATATTGCTACTTAGTGCTAAGGCAATTTTTAGTAGAATATTTAAATTCACATGATAATTTATTTAGAAATTAAACAGAAAAAAAGACCTGTGAGGGTATATCAATGAAACTTAAAAGGAATGGTAATAAGTCACATAGGGCAGTACTTTAAAGAGCACGAAGTGATGAGATATGGAGAGAGATTCAGGAGAACCACGTGAGAAAGTGAACTAAGCCTTTCTTGATGTCAACTTACAGAGCTCTGGGCACAGCATGAGATTCTTATCAATGGGGATTTTTGCTTCTTATATAGTCTCGTAAACAGTAAATCTCACTCCATTAAAATGCCTCTTCCTATTCTACCACTAACCATGAGGAAACACCACAAAAGATGTTGACAATTCCTGACATGAAAGTCCAAGCAGATACTTGGCAACTTTAACTTGTCACTTACTCCTCCAGCTTTCTGCCCGGGGGCCAATGTGAAGGGTATATATAGTGTGAATTAGAGTTAGGGTCAACGAGGGAAGATGTTGTATACAACAGTGAGAGTGATAGAGCAAGAGCCTTGGTGGGAGGTATATGCAATAGCAGAGATAAAGTGAGTGTGAGGTAGCAGAGAGAAGAGTGTGGTACCTCCCTTGAAGGAGTGGAGAAGGCCATTAACCTACATCCTGTATGCTTTCTCTAGATTGTGGAGATGGCACTGACACAGGTTTGCATCCTTGGAGCAGGCTGGTAGGTTCTGCTGTTTCCTCTGCTGGTCATTCAGGAAGAGGACAGCCCTCTGCGTGGTTCTGTTACTAGGACCTCCAAGTCCATGTCAGAGAATAACAGTGCTAATTTCCCCTCTTCCAATATCCTTCCAAATCAGTCCTGTACCAAGCAGGGCAGCTTTGGAATGCCAGTGCCTACCCTAGTGATCACCATCCTTTCAAATATGGCATGGGTATACTGGCCTATCCCAGGATATTTGATGAGTGATGAGTTCTTCCAGATATGACAAGTGGGAGAATCAGGCTAGAATGAGGTGGCACAGTGGCTCAGTGGTTAGCACTGCTGCCTCACAGCACCAGGATCTGGGTTTGACACCAGCCTTGGGCGATTGTATGCGTGGAGTTTACACCTCTCCCTGTGTCAGCGTGAGCACTCTCTGGGTGCTCTGGTTTCCCCCACAGGCCAATGATGAGCAGATTGGATGCATTGGCATAGTAGCCAGGGATATGTAGGTTAGGTGGATTAGCCATAGGAAATGCAGGATTACAGGGTAGGCGAGTGGATATGAGTGGGATGCTCTTCAGAGGGTCAGTATGGACTCAATGGGCCAAATGGCCTGTTTCCACATTGAGGTTCTCTGATAGTATCGGGTGACAGCATCCCCATAATGCTGGGGTGGGTAGTTAATGAGGAAAGCTTCATACAATATGTTAAGAAATCATACCTGTCCTCATGGAAAGGACATTACAAAATTGACGCTTGCCAATCATTTTAAAATAACCCCATCTTGCGATCCACAGTTTCAAAACGAGATAATTATTGAATAGTCTGACCACACCAACAACATTTTTCCTGAGATTAGTGCTGTCTTTATCTGAATCGTATCTCGGTGATGCAGAAATTTGATGCCACCAAAATCTCTCAATGAAAGCTGAGAGCTTGGCTCACATATAGAAGGGTTGGTAATTAAAATGTCGTGACCTATTTGCATTCCTCCAGTTTGTTTACAGTAGACTGTGGCAGCAATATGTTGTGGAGAGAGGGTTTAGAAAGAATAGCTTGCAGATCATGACTGGGTTTGGCAAAGTGCCAGGCTGAGCCATGTTCTGCCTGTAATCACCTCTGGTGTATTCATCAGAACCAAATTATTCTGGCTGTGAACTTTTCAACTTTCTGTTCATATTGGAAACGCTGCACACTGCGCCCATCTAGAAATCGATAACAGAAGAACCCAACCAACAGAAAATTCCGAGACAATCCTGTAACTACATATTATTCAGTAATTTAGTCAGTATCCAATAAATCACTGGCCCTAATTATAAACAGAACGATTTCTGTGGGGCAATCTCCAAAACATCAGGAATCTTGAATCGTATGCAGTAGAAAGAAAGCAAAATACCAGGTGATATGTACACAAAAGCTTACATTCCACCTGCAATCTGTATCACTAGGATAAAGGATCATTTTATCTGACGAGGACAGAGCTTCAATCTACTCATAGTGGCTCACAGTTGGGTTTGGACAAGCAGCAGTTGAGTAACTGTCTATCACAGCACCAATCTTCAACATTGGCTCTTGAACTCAGCCACAGTGATGACTTCACCTTCCATGTTTCCTCTTCAATGACAGACCGCAACGAAAATTCCTTTTCATTCATGGGATGAGGGCATCGCTGGCCAGACCAGAATTTGTTGTCCACCCTGAATTGCTTGGAGGGCAGTTAAGGGTCAACCACATTGCTGTGGGTCTGGAGTCATTTGTAGGCCAGATCAGACAGTTTCCTTCCCCAAATGGCTTTAGTGAACCACATGGGTTTTTCTGACAATGAATTGATGGTCATCATTTGACTCTTCATTCAAGAGTTTTACACAATTTAAATTCCACCATCAGCGCGCAGGATTTGAACTCGAGTTCCAGAACATTACCTGGACCTTTGGATTGACAGGCCAGTGATAATACCACTTGACCATCACCTCCCATGAGGATGGCCTCCATCTGTTAACGTGAGGATCTCTGGTTGATGGTACTCTGGCAAGTCTTAGAATGGCCAAATTCTACATTGCCTCCTAAGGCTTTAGCAAGCAGGAATAGACAAGAGACATGGAAAGCCGAGCATTTCCAGGTCTGGCATTCTCCCCGGAGGTCCTGCTACACAATCAGAAGGACTGAAGTGACATTTTGTTTACCACTGATTAGAGAGTGACACCAGCCTCTAGAGGAAACCTGGAGTGGCTGAGGGAGTGAGCGGCAGGATTGCCTGAATCTAGGCATGGATTTTGCATACTTGAGTTCAAATTTGGTTTCAGGCATCTCAGAGACATCACTTTCACCATAGGGTGGAGCAATGTTTCTCACACTGTTACACACTTTTCAGTTTCATTCATATGGAACCATGTTGAGGCACCAGTTTAACAGCAAATCATGTCACTGGTGAATAGAGGTTATCCCCAATGCCATCATCCTCACCAGGACCCTCTGGCATCAAAGGTTCTGGAACTCAATTTAATAGGCACTCCGCACTCATCCAGTCCCTCTCACACCTCCATCTGCCATGACCAGGGCCTCCAAGCCCTCTGTTTCTTCCTCTCCCGACGTCCCCACCAGTATCCTGCCACTGACACTCTCATTTGTTTGGCTGAACTGATCCTCACCCTCAACAATTTCTCCTTCCAATCCATCCAAAAGGGGTAGCCATGGGCACACACATGGACCCCAGCTATGCCTGTCTCTTCGTTAGCTATGTAGAACAGTCCATCTTCCACAGTTACACCAGCATCACTCCCCACCTTTTCCTCCGCTACACTGATGACTGCATCGGCACCACCTCGTGCTCCTGTGAGGAGGTTGAACAGTTTAGCAACTTCACCAACACATTCCCACCCTGACCTTAAATTCACCTGGACCATCTCTGACACCTCCCTCCCTTCCTGGACCTCTCCATCTCCATCCACGAGGACTGTCTTAATACTGACATTTTTCACAAACCCACTAACTCCCACAGCTACCTGATTATACCTCCTCCCACCCTACTTCCTGCAAAAATACTATCCCATATTCCCAATTCCTCCGCCTCTGCTGCATCTGCTCCCAGGAGGACCAGTTCCACCACAGAACACACCAGATGGCCTCCTTCTTTTCCCCTCCCAAGTGGTTGAAGATGCCCTCCAGTGCATCTCGTTCACATCCCGCACCTCCGCCCTCGAAACGCACCCCCCCCCTCACCTTCCACCCCACCAACCTCCACCTAAATTGCATCATCCGCCGACATTTCCGTCAACTAAAAACGGACCCCACCACCTTGGATGCTGCCTGACCTGCTGTGCTTTTCCAGCAGCACACTCTCAACTCTGATCTCCAGCATCTGCAGACCTCACTGTCACCCAGGCACTCACTGTCAGCCAGGGGCATCCCTGGACACTGTGTGTCATCACTGCCTGACAAAATCCATGCCCCATCGTTCGGCCAACTGGTTAAAAAATGTATAAATTCTCCATTAAACCTCCAAGGTGATCAAATTGCCTGACTGAAAACTATTAGTGGGACTGACAAATGCTAGTTTGGTGCATTGACCTCTACACCACTGAAGCCAGGCATCAACTCATAGACACCTCCTCCTACTCCACCCTCTGTCATGACCACATCTCCCATCACCAAACCAACATCTCCCAGAACATCCACAACCTCATCACCTCAGGGGATCTCCTATCCATAGCCTCCAACCCCGCCCGGTTCTATCTCTTACCCAAAATTCACAATCCTGACTGCCCCAGTTGACCCATTGTCTCACCTGCGCCTGCTGCACCAATCCTAACTCCTCATATCTTGACACTGTCCTGTCCCCCTTGGTCCAGGAACTCCTCACATACATTCGGGACACCGCCCACACCCTTCACTTCCTCCATGACTTTCATTTCCCCGGCCCCATCTTCACCATGGACATCCAGTTCCTGGACATGTCCATCTGCCATAACAAAGGACTCCAAGCCCTCCATTTCTTCCTCTCTCCCCAACCCAACAGTACTTCTCCACTGACACCGTCATTCATTAGGCTGAACTGGTCCTCACCCACAGCAACTCCTCCTTCGAATCCTCCCATTTCCTTCAGACCAAAGGGGTAACCATGGGCACCCGCATGGGCTCCAGCTATACCCGCCGCTTCATTGGATATGTGGAACAGTCCATCTTCTGCAGTTAGTCTGGTATCATACCCCATCTATTCCTCCATTACATTGACTGTATCGCTGCTACCTCATACTCCCACAAGGAGGTTGAAATGTTCACCAACTTTATGAACACCTTCCACCCTGACCTCAAATTCACCTGGACCATTTCAAACTCCTCCCTCCCTTTCCTGGATCTCTCCGTCTCCATCTCCAGTGAGGAACCCAACACAGACATCTACTTCAAACCCACCAACTCCCACAGCTAACTGGAGCACACCTGTTGCCCCGCCCCCACCCTGTAAAAACATTATCCCTTACTCCCAATTCCTCTGACTCCACCATATCTGCTCCCAGGAGGAGGAATTCCACTCCAGAACATCCCAGATGGCTTCCTGTTTCAAGGACAGCAATTTCCCCTCCCGTGTGATCAAGAATGCTTCCATTGCATCTCCTCCATTTCCTGCACCTCTGACCTTGAATCCCACCTCTCTGACTGCAAAGGATAGAAACACTCCCACCTACACTGGTCCTCACTTTCTATCCCACTAATCTCCGGATACAGCACATTATCCTCCGCTATTTCCACCACCTGCAGTCAGACCCGACCACCAGAGATATATTTCCCTCCCCACTCATATGAACATTCCGCAGAGACCATTCCCTCTGCGACTCCCTCGTTAGGTCCACGCCCACCTCCAACCCACCCTCCATTCCCGGCACCATAAGAGATGGAAAAACTGTGCCCACATCTCCCCCCTCGCCTTCGTCCAAAGGAACCTTCCACATCCGGCAGAGATTTTCCTGCACATCCGAACACCTCATCTACCATGTCCATTGCTCTCAATGTGGTCTCCTCTACATTGGCAAGACAGGACACCAACTCATAGATCCGTGGAATGTTGAAGAGAACATCTCTGGGACACACACACCAAACAACCCCCACCACCCTATACCAAACACTTCAATTCTCCCTCCCACTCCGCCAAGGGCATGCAAGTCCTGGGCCTCCTCCACTGCCAAATCCAAGCCACCCGCCGCATGGAGGAAGAGCGCCTCATCTTCCACATTGGGACCCTCCAACCACATGCATCAATGTTGATTTCACCAGTTTCCTCATCTCCTTTTCCCCCACCCTATCCCAGATCCAACCCCCCAACTACTCTTGACCTGTCCTACCTGTCCATCTTCCTTCCCACCTACCCGCTCTACCCTCCGTTCTGACCTATCACC
>NC_057710.1:151798466-151828205 GCF_004010195.1 Chiloscyllium plagiosum | reverse complement strand
ATCCTTGTGGCACTCCACTGGTCACAGGCCTCCAGTCTGAAAAACAACCCTTCACCACCACCCTCTGTCTTCTACCTTTGAGCCAGTTCTGTATCCAAATGGCTAGTTCTCCCTGTATTCCATGAGATATAACCTTGCTAACCAATCTCCCATGGGGAACCTTGTCGAACGCCTTACTGAAGTCCATATAGATCACATCTACTGCTCTGCCCTCATCAATCCTCTTTGTTAGTTTTTCAAAAAAACTCAAACAAGTTTGTGAGACATGATTTCCCACGTACAAAGCCATGTTGGCTATCCCTAATCAGTCCTTGTCTTCCCAAATACGTGCAAATCCTGTCCCTCAGGATTCCCTCCAACAACTTGCCCACCACCGACATCAGGCTCACTGGTCTATAATTCCCTGGCTTGCCCTTACCACCCTTCTTAAACAGTGGCACCATGTTAGCCAACCTCCAGTCTTCCGGCACCTCACCTGTGACTATCGATGATACAAATATCTCAGCAAGAGGCCCAGCAATCACTTCCCTAGCTTCCCACAGAGTTCTCGGGTACACCCGATCAGGTCCTGGGGATTTGTCCATTTTTCTGCATTTCAAGAAATCCAGCACCTCCTCCTCTGTAATATAGACATTTTTCAAGATGTCACCACCTATTTATTACATTTTGTATGTTCCATATCCTTTTCCACAGTAATCACTCATGCAAAATACTCATTTAGTATCAGCCCCATCTCCTGTGGTTCCACACAAAGGTTGCCTTGCTGATCTTTGAGGTACCCTATTCTCATTCTAATTACCCTTTTGTCCTTCATGTATTTCTAAAAACCCTTTGGATTCTCCCTAACCCTATTTGCCAATGCTATCTCATGTCCCGTTTTTGCCCTCCTGATTTCCCTCTTAGTATACTCCTACTGCCGTTATACTCTTCTAAGGATTCACTTGATCTCTCCTGTCTATACCTGACATATGCTTCCTTCTTTTCCTTAACCAAACCCTCAATTTCTTTAGTCATCCAGCATTCCCTACCCTACCAGCCTTCCCTTTCACCCTGACAGGAATATACTTTCTCGGGATTCTTGCTATCTCATTTCTGAAGGCTTCCCATTTCCCAGACCTCCATTTACCGGCGAACATCTGCCCCCAATCAGCTTTTGAAAGTTCTTGCCTAATTATGTCAAAATTAGCCTTCCTCCAAATTAGAACTTCAAATGTTAGGTCTGGTCTATCCTTTTTCATCACTATTTTAAAACTAATAGAATTATGGTCGCTGGCCCCAAAGTGCTCTCCCACTGACACCTCAGTCACCTGCCCTGCCTTATTTCCCAAGAGTAGGTCAAGTTTTGCACCTTCTCTAGTAGGTACATCCATATACTGAATCAGAAAATTTTCTTGTACACTCTTAACAAATTCCTCTCCATCTAAATCCTTAACACTATGGCAGTCCCAGTCGATGTTTGGAAAGTTAAAATCCTCTACCATAACCACCCTATTATTCTTACAGATAACTGAGATCTCCTTACTAGTTTGTTTCTCAATTTCCCTATGACTATTAGGGAGTCTGTAATGCAATCCCAATAAGGTGATCATCACTTTCTTATTTCTCAGTTCCACCCAAATAATTTCGCTGAATGTATTTCCGGGAATATCCTCCCTCAGTACAGCTGTAATGCTGTCCCTTATCAAAAATGCCAATCTCCCTCCTCTCTTGCCTCCCTTTCTATCCTTCCTGTAGCATTTGTATCCTGGAACATTAAGCTGCCAGTCCTGCCCATCCCTGAGCCATGTCTCTAATTGCTATGATATCCCAGTCCCATGTTCCTAACCATGCCCTGAGTTCATCTGCCTTCCCTGTTAGGCCCCTTGCATTGAAATAAATGCAGTTTAATTTATTAGTCCTACCTTGTCCCTGCCTGCCCTGACCTTCCAATTCAGGTGCAATCCATCCTTCTTGTATAGGTCACTTCTACCCCAGATTCTAATGATCCAAAAAGTGAATCCTTCTCCCATATACTAGCTGTTCAGCCACACATTCATCTGCTCTATCCTCCTATTCCTACCCTCGCTAGTTTGTAGCACCGGGAGTAATCCAGATATTACTACCTTCAAGGACCTCCTTTTTAAATTCCTGCCTAACTTTCTATATTCTCCCTTCAGAATCTCAACCTTTTCCATTCCTATGTCGTTGGTTCCAATATGACCTCCTGCTGGTCCCTCTCCCCTTTGAGAACGTTGTGCACCCTCCCTGCGACATCCTTGATCCTGGCACCAGGGAGGCAACACACCATTCTGAGTTTTCACTGCTAGCAGAAACGTCTGTCTTTGCCCCTGACTGGAGAGTCCCCTAACATAATCCATCACTTGGAATCTGACATACCCCTCATTACATTAGAGCCAGTCTCGATACCAGAAATCTGATTGTTCTTGCTACATTCCCCTGTGAATCCATTACTCTCTACATTTTCCAAAACAGCATACTTGTTTGAAATGGGGATAGCTGCAGAAGACTCCTGTACTACCCACCTACCTTTCTTGAGGTTAACCCATCTACCTGACTGTATCTGCAGATTTTCTCCCTTCCTATAACTGCCATCCATCATATCCCCTTGCTCTTGTAAATGTCTCATTGCCTCTAACTGTCTTTTCAACCGATCCATTCTATCTGACAGGATGTGCAACCAAAAACATTTATTGCAGATATAATCCTCTGTAACCCTTAAACTCTCCCGAAATTCCCACATCTGACAAGAAGAGCATATCACTCTACTAAAGGCCATTTTGTTCCTTCCAATCTACAGTCCCAGGAAATAGCACCATTTTATTGATCTACAAAAGATTGCTCTAGGCTAACTTAATACTTATGGCCTATATTTTTAAACTTTAATCAAGAGACAGATCCCAATAAAAACATATAATCAAGAAAGATTTACAGCAAGGCTGCACTTAGAACTGTTTACTTATCTGTTTCTGTGCAGTGACCTCTCTCAAACAGTTTCCTCCAAGATTAGCTGTGAATTTCGCTGTTAAGTTTTCCGAGACACACTCCGATATCCAGCGATATATGAATTCAAACAGCAAATGCAGTAACTGTGCAGGTTCACTGCTGTGTCAGTTAGCAGTGTGGGTCTCTCTCTCTCGTCCTTACGGACCATGGGCTTGCTGCCTTTGTCTGTTTTTCTCCCTTTTAAAACTGCTGTTGTTTTGACTTTTTTCTCAAAGTTCCAAAACAATGCAACAGCATATAAAACAGGAATTGCTGCTCCTGGAATTCGAGGAAATCACCTCCAACACTTAAAATACCTCAAAAAAGGAACAGCCAGAAATTTTTCCCATCCTCCATCTTGGATTACCCAGAATCCGTCTACCACATGCACATAATAAAAACAGACAAAAGACAGAAAGTTTGGCACAAATATGGTGGGTAGAAAAAGAAAACAGACCAGCTAAGCAAAATTCCAAGTTACAAATCGTCAGATTTCAAAGACTTGTTATGGTGTCATCTTCAGTTCCTCTTGATGTTTGGCACCGACGATATTACTGTAAAACAAAGGTGTTTTCAATAGTTGATCAATGAATCTAGCTCTTGTTAGATTTCTTTCTTTTATACTATCTTGGGTTTTCTGTCTTTTTCCTGTACAGATGAAGAGAGAGTGTGGGAGAGATGCATGCTTTCAATTCATAGCTTCTAGATGTTTCTATTCCCTTACACCACAGCTTTGTAATAAACTGTAGCTCAACCAATTGGAGGGCTGTCCTCAGGCAAAATTTCTTTAATTGCCAAGACTTTTGGTACTTTTTATTCTCAAATCCCTTTGCTCATCTCTTCAAAAACCATCATTGTATTGCATAATAAAGAATATACACACTTGTTGCAAAACCCTCCTGGTATTTTAGCTATGTAGAAGTCTAACTTCCATTTCAGTTTATCACATTCCACTGGGGTATTGCTCTGGAAATCAAGTCCCAAATGAAATGACCAAGTTTGCCTCTGACAGATTGTGAGGAGAAAGTGAGGGCTGCAGATGCTGGAGATCAGAGCTGAAAATGTGTTGCTGGAAAAGCGCAGCGGGTCAGGCAGCGTCCAAGGGAACAGGAGAATCGACGTTTCGGGCATAAGCCCTTCAGGATTCCTGAAGAAGGGCTCATGCCCGAAACGTCGATTCTCTTGTTCCCTGGATGCTGCCTGACCCGCTGCGCGTTTCCAGCAACACATTTCCCGCCCTGACAGATTGTGACCCAGGATAGAAGAAAATCACATCAGGTTCTTCCAGTAACAACAAAAAAAAATTCTGTTCCTTGTAACATTCTTAACTTTAACAAGAACAGTAAGAAAACTGGATTTTTAATTTATCAACTTAAACTTTATCCTTTTTAAAACTACTACACACGCAAGTGGAAGGTAAAACTACAATCAGAATAATAATGTTTTGTGTCAGTAGTCCAAATCACAAATTCGATAGATAGGTTCTGTAGTCCTGTTCCTTTCTGCAATGGTACCTTGAGGTTTTCTGTATAGCAATGTCAGCCTTCAGTTTACTGGTTGCTTAGTTGGAAAGAAGCTAAAGATGACATGGAAAATGTGAGTTGGTTAAGAGAAGACACCATGGATTTCTAAAGATGAAATCAAATTAAACTAATTTGCTGGAGCATTTTGGAAAGATAACAGAAAGGATTGATGAAGGTAATTTTGTTGATATGATGTACAGGGACTTCCAAACAACATCCAAATTCAGAAGTGCCAGACAACAGACTTGTTGAGAATGGTTACAAAGTGAGAGACATGGAAATGAAATTAGCTGAGAGATAGTAGGAAACAGGCTGTGATGTTCAATACATATATTTTGAGGCTGGAAAAAGGTTTGAATTGGAATTCCCAAAGTGTTGATATTGGGATTCTTGCTTTTCCTGACATAGATTAATGATTTCGAACTTGGTGCAGAGGAGACTGTTTCAACGTTTTTGGATGACACAAAACTTGGAAGTATTGTAAACTGTGACATCATGTAGTTTCTCACTAAATGTTGAAATAGGACACGGTGGCTTGATTACTGACACCTCAGGTGACAATCATACATGTGCATCATTTGAATCTTCACTGAAATCCATCAGTTGTAATGTTTTCACCACATACAACCACCATTCCTTCAGAGCTATCCCAGTCACACCTTTCCCCAGAACAGTTCTTTCTCATGCAGCCAATGCACCCAAACAGTTCATGCCCCCACAGTGATGTCTTTTAATGCATCAGCTTTCTGCTGGAGAAGATCATGCACAACTCGAGAAAGTGCGCCAAGACGGGGGCTAGCGTGCCCCAGCAGCCTTCAGATCACAAATGGAGACCCTTCGAAAGTGGCAAAGAATTCCATTCCGTAGATCCTGCTCTCCCAGCACACCCCTAAGGAGGAATATTCAGGACTTTCTGAGTAAGTACTGACAATGTATTACTCCTCATCTTCCACAGGTACAGTCTCCCTCCTCAGTGGGTAATTGATCTTGAGTAGTCTCAGGGTCACATTCTGTACAGCACTGACACAGGCCCACAGCTGGAGATGAAAGGCATGATTGAAGTCTCAGACGCTCTGAGGTCTGCTTGAGTACAGGCAACAGTGCAGCGTTGAGTCCAGAACAGATGGTGAGTCTTTGGACCCAGTCATTAATGAGCTAATGAAGATGCAGTAGCAAGCAGGGGAACTTCTGACAGAGGTGCCAGAGACCTTGTCTAGACTGGAGTGAAAGGCAGAGAAGTCTGACCACTTACTATCTGGCATATGAGCTGATGGCTGCCTCAAGTATGGAGCGCCAGGCCCAGTAGAAGAATCAGCATTTGCTGCTGTGCACAGAGACCTTTACTCCATTGCTCCAGCCATAGGTGCTTTCATTCGCTGGCTTGGCCAGAATGGGCCAAGGTATTTTAGGTGCCCCATTCCAGCAAGAGACAGCACCTCGCTATTATCTCCTCAGCACATTCCAGAAATGTGCTGCTGCACACTCTTCCCTCTGAATTGTCTCCCTGAGTTCAGGCCGAGGGAATCACAGGTGGTTGTGATCCCCCCCTGTGCGGGAGATACTGAGAATGCTGTACTGAGATAGCAAAGCAGTACACAGATTTATGCCAGGTCAGCTGAAATAGCAGTCACTGCCATGGCAGGTAGAGAAGGATGAAAGAATACAAATTCACTTTGAATGCAGGCGTGTCAATCATATGTGAAACACTGAAATGTAAATAAATGCACCATAATTTTCTACATTGTTGTGCAATCTACTTATATTTGTAACCGTTTTGCTTTCCTTTCTAGAATACTTGAGGGTTGATGATCACCTCATATGCAAATCATATACAGCATTGCAAAGAACATTGACACACGCACCTGATCTGGGAAGAGATTGCTCAGTAGTTATGTTGCATGAGTCAGTTAGGATGGTGGAGACCTCCATCATCTCTGTAATAGATGAAGGTTCCTGGCAAATAAACGTTTGTGTGGTACAGGTACAGCCCCCGTGTAAATGCATGAAACTGCATCCTGATGCTCCGGCCACCAAAGTGAACAGGAGGCTTTAGCTTTGAAGGAAACAAAGAAGGGTACAATTTCTGGCAAGCCACAGCAATGTGAAGTTGCACTGTAATGAAAAAAAACCCAGACATCCTCTTCTGAGTAGCAAGGCTCCTAAAACACAGCTCGCTATGTCTTCAGAGTCTCCACAAATGTTCATGCAACAGCAGCAACAAATCGGAAATAGAGACAATGCTGCAGAAAATCAGCCGCAGCATCTGTGAAGACAAACAGCAGTGAACACTGTTCAAAGGAGTTCACTGGCTGTGGAGCACTTTGGGTTATTGCGATTTTGCGATGAGTCTGATAAAAATCCATGTCTTTTTTCACAAAGAGAATACAGTGAGCTTTAATTGTAAAATAACTGCTAAATCAACTGGCAGCATCCGTGAAGAGGGAGAAACAGACACTATTTTGAGTCCAGTTTGACACTTCACATCGGACTCACAGTTAACTCGTTTGTTTTTCCACAGATGCTGCTAGACTCATTGAGTTTCTGTAGCACTTCCAGTTATTATTTTATCTCGCTGTCACCCTGAATCCTTCAGTATCAGTGTTCACTCCCTCAGCAACTCCATCAAACTCATGCTTCCTCATCTGAGGAGACAGGCAGCAGATCCAGCTCATTCCCTTCTACGTTCCCACCTTGTCATTGAGCTCAGTTCAGAAAGCAGTAAACAATCCCTAGAGACCTTGTCCCAGGAGTACAAGAGTGTTGCTCATGAGTGGTCAGGGCTAGCAAGGCTTATCCTCAGTGGTTCAATTGTCTGTTCAATAAGGCCGCCGGTGGATGAGTGAGCTGCATTGTCACACATTCCAGTAGGAATCTGAGGGTTTCACACTGGGGTCGTGAGCCATGCTGTCTGAGGGTACCCCTTGTCACCATTGACCAGCCCTAGAGAGATGATGTAGAAGATTAAACATTTGGGCTTCCTGCAGGAATTGTTAGCTGTGGTCATTAAGAGGCTGGACACTGAGGGAGCAATAACCCTTCCTGTTCGTGATGCTGCCTGGATGATGTCAGGTAGCTCTGAACACAACATCCATGCAGTAGATATCCTCTTGCGTGTGATGGTAGCCAACCTCCCTGCACAAAGGACCAGGTTTCACATAAATATACTTGGGGATTGCCTGCTAGATGCATTTAAGTTCATAACTTTGACGTTAAAATATCCTTTTTTCTTTTCAGTATTTTGTCTTCTGCCTTCCTTGTGTATTTGTGTGCATGGATGTGCTACAACAATCAACCCGGATTTCAACTCAATTCAAAGAGGGTTTGTTGCAGGTCATTCAAAAATTGGACTTCACAAATAACAGGTTTTGGGGGAATACAGCAGAGCCTGTTTTGAAAGGGAAAAGAAAAACCAGTAAAAAACAACTAGAGAAAACTTCAGTTTATGGATGAGAGAGGAGAAAAGTAAAGATAATTCAACACCCCTCTCTCCCTTGTTCATAATGAGGATATTGGCAACTTCAAACTGGAACTTTACACCATTCCCTCAGTCCTGGGAAGTGGGACAAAGCTGAAGAGAAAGCACCTGGTGCTACTGCTGCTGTTGTCTCTGCTGCCCATGGTGTTTAGTCGGTATTGTTCTGCTTGATCCTCATTGGATGTTCAAGGTAGAGCTACAAAAGCTGCTCCCCTGCAACAAAGACAGCTGACAACAAGGATGATCAAATCAAGATGAATCACGTCTCAAGAAAATTAAATGAGTTACAAAAAAGTTGGATGTTACCCATTAAGCGGTGTTTGACTTAGAAAGGTGGTATGATGCCCAACATTCAGAACACCACCCCATGTATGGAGAGGATCTGGACTCTGACCATCCTAACTGGCTGACTGACTATGGCCAAGACATAGCCAGTATTGGATGCTGCCCTTGACTTATCCAGGACCTCTGAGCAAAGGTTATCAGCATTAACTTGACTGAGGCCTGATACCAATCATGACAAGCTTCTTGCCTTTGTGAATGTACCAAATGACAAGGCAAGACTGAATTAATATAAACTCGGAGCTCTGCTTGCAGGGACAAGGCACAGAAATGCATTGTCTTGGACCACATAGCTCAGACTATCGTAAGATTCATATCATAAGATTCCATCTCTTGTGCCTGAAGTAATTGTAATAAACTGCAATCGAAGGAATAGATGGAAGAATGGGTGCATGAATATTCTTCACTTTTTGCTTTTGACAGACTTATTCATGGATCTTCTTTGTGCATACTTCATTATGCTAGCTTGGACCAACCCCTGTTCACTCATAACTCCTGCTCTCACTGAACTCCTTCGGCACCTTGTTAAGCAACATCTTGATTTTAAAATTATTTTCAGATTCTCCCCTCCCCGTCTCTGTAACTACCTTCAACCCCACAGTCCCTCAGAGACAAGAGCCTATATCTAGTTCTGGCCTTTCGAGCATCCTGGATTTTAAATGCTCTGCCTTTGGTGGCTATACTTGTTGTTGCTTCGGCACTAAGCCCTGGAGTGACTCTGCACCTGTCTGTCCCTCTGCATCACTTTTCTCCTCTAAGAACCTCTTTAAAACCTACCTCTGCTGAGGCTCTTGATCATCTCAGATTGCCTTCTGTGGCACAGTTTTCTCATACTCTAGTGCCTGGGGGATGTTTTATCATGTTACAGCTATCGCATAAATATGAGAATTGCGAGACATTATAGCAGTGAATAAACGTCAAAAGCAGTTCACTGGCTGTAGAGCACTTTGGGTTATTGCAATTTTGCGATAAGCCTGATAAAAAATCCTTGTCTTTTTTTTTTCACAAACAGAATACAGTGAGCTTTAATTGTAAAATAACTGCGAAAATTTGTAAATTGTAGCCAAAAACTGTAGGTCGCTCTGCATGCATTAAATAAATGGTGTGTGTTGGGCAAATAAAATTGACAGACTAATCAGCCAATTTGGGCAAAATTACATGTGTGCAGCACATCAATCTGTCTAGATCTATCAAAGTACGAATGCAGTTATACTGTTTGAGAATATACAAAAACTTAGTTTATTAGGTTGCCTGAATAAATTATTTGCAAAGTTGGCTGCAATTGACTAAGCAATGTATTAGTTATAGTTCGCCCAGTGGGAGATTTGATAATGGTAGAAAGCAGAATCCCATGAGAAGTCAGTAGTCAAATGTTCAATGTGACGAAATATTGAGACGGAGAGGCCAGGAAAGCCCAAAGTGGTTGTCCTCTGTTTGAGAGGTGAGATTCCTGACCTAATAAATCAGGCAGGACACCTAGAATTTTCACTCTGAGGAAGGATTGTACAGGCTGGGCTTATCTTCTTTGAAATGGCAGAGTTTGAGGGGAAAAATTTCAATGGTGTGTATAAAATATGAGGAACCGAGATGGAGAAGGGTCTAGCAGCAAGGCCGGAAACCTGGGATACTGGGAAGAGTTTAGAAGAGAGTTGGGAATTGTTTCCATCCACAGGGTTGTGCCTGCCATGCATTGTCAGAAAGGATATTTGAGTCAGAAAACATCATTAGAGAGATGCTTAGATGAGCACCTGAGGTGCCTTACATTGAAAAGCTATGGACCAACACTGGAAAGCTGCTGAGGCGATCCAGTTGTTTCTCAGGCAGCAGATATGATGGGTCAAATAGCCTCCTTCTTTGCTTTAAGTGGAGGTGGTGTTGGACTGGGGTGGACAAAGTCAGAAGTGACTTCACCTGACGAAAGATCAGCGCTCTGAAAGCTTGGGATTTCAAATAAAACTCTTGCATTATAATCTGGTGCTGTGGGACTTTTGACTCAAGTTTCTATAGGCTGGATTTTACAGTCCACCTTGAGCCCTCCCAACCAATTGGCTAACAGTCTCTAGCAATGATTTGGAGCTGCCGGTGTTGGACTGGGGTGTACAAAATTAAAGATCACACAACACCAGGTTATAGTCCAACAGGTTTAATTGGAAGCACTAGCTTTCGGAGCGCTGCTCCTTCATCAAGTGGTTGTGGAGGACACAATTGTAAGACACAGAATTTATCGCAAAAGCTTACAGTGTGATGTAATTGAAATTAAACATTGAAAAATACCTTGATTGTTTGATAGGTCTCCCACCTGTTAGAATGATCATGTTAGTTTCACTTCTTTCATAAGTAAGTCTCTAGCAAGTCCACCTATGGCTCTGATGGCTGCCATTTAACACTGAGAGTAGCATTAATTGCTTGAAGGTGAACATTCATCTCTTTTCAGAAAGTAGTCCAGCCTCCGAGAGCTGGCTGCATTGTATCCCACCAGAGACAGATGTGAACAGCCACCACTGCTGGGACCATGGGATTCCCATCACACCAATGAGCCCAGACAAGGCTGGGTTTTGGGGCCTCGGTTAGGATGGATGAGGGAGGCTGAGGCCCTGCGTTTGAAAGGGCAGGGGAAGCTTTAAGAGGGCTTAACTCCTTATGGAATAGTGCCTCTGATGGGCCTAGAGGTTCCCTAAAAAGTGGTTGTCACTTTGCCCTATTCTAATGCAGTTAAAGCTGTCCATCATACTCTGTCCCTCCCACCCCAGCAGCAGGTAAAACACTGATGCAAGTAAAATTAGATTCCCTACAGTATGGAAACAGGCCCTTCGGCCCAACAAGTCCACACGACCCTCCAAAGAGTAACCCACCCTACCCTATATTCACCCCTGGCTAATGCACCTAACACTGTGGGCAACTTAGCACGGCCAATTCACCTGACTTGCACATCTTTGGATTGTGGGAGGAAATCGGAGCATCCGGAGGAAACCCACACAGACACGGGGAGAATGTGCAAACTCCACACAGACAGTCATCCAAGGCAGGAATCAAACCCGGGTCCTTGGTGCTGTGAGGCAGCAGTGCTAACCGCTGAGCCACCGTGCCACTAAGATGAGGCCCTTTAGTGGTCTTTAATTGGTTATTTATGGACTTCAAACAGCCGAAGGGTGGCTGGGATGCCCATCACCTTCCAGCCACTCCTATAAAATTTCACACATGTCTGAGATTGGCCCCCACTAACAGGGGAATGCAATATCTAGTCCTCTGATTCTATGTTTCATTATTGCTAACCAGTGATCCAACATGGAAGATGAAACGTATAGACACTACATCAGGAAAGGATAGAAAGTGGCCTGATGAACCGTGTCATTGCTGAGATTTGGGCCTGAACTTTTACATAGTCATGGCAACCTCGCATCCTCACCAAGATGGTGCTGAGGCCATGGATATGAACCCTGCCCCCTCACCTCACTGCAATTCAGAAGTAGCCTCTCCTCATGTAAGAGAATCCCAAATTACCACACAGGGCCCTTACATTGTCATGTCCTCTTCTGAACTTCAAATGACATTTCATATTTTAAAACTGGTTATAAACAAACTGCTGAAATAGCTGCTTCATGTGACCTTTGGCGTCTAAACAGACAAGGTCTTTTCCCTGGGTTGGGGGAGTTGAGAACGAGAGGGCATATGTTTAGGGTGAGAGGGGAAAGATGTAAAAGAGACCTAAGGGGCAACTTTTTCACGCAGATGGTGGTATGTGTATGGAATGAGCTGCCAGAGGAAGTGGTGGAGGCTGGTACAATTGCAACATTTAAAAAGCATCTGTATGGGTATGTGAATAGGAAGGGTTTGTTGAGATAAGGGCTGGGTACTGGCAGGTGGGACTAGATTGGGTTGGGGTATCTGGTGAGCATGGACAGGTTGAACCGAAGGGTCTGTTTCCAAGCTGTACATCTCTATGACTCTGTAAGAACTTCCAAGCATCAAAACAATCAAAAAACTATTGACCTGCCCTATGGGAAACTGGATATTGTAAATTGGAGGCTAAGATAACCAGTTATCACATAACCTGCCATTACACATTACCCATTGTTAGCCACTAACAGTGTCTACTAACAGCTATCACCTTCCCAGCCAGATTGTTATTGACTCCTCTGTCTGTCCAACTGTTCTCCTCTCTCTTTGGGCTCTATGCCTTCCTATCATTTACTCCTTAACCCCTCCACCATCATATCTTCTGCGTATAAACTGATATTTTCCTAGCTACCATCAGTTCTGAGGAAGAGTCACTGGACCTTAATCATTAATTCTGATTTCTCTTCACAGATGTTGCCAGACTTACTGAGCTTGTCCAGCAACTTCTGTTTTTGTGACTCAGATAACTGTAATCTATTCAAGTGAATCTGTATGAGTCCATGTGTCAGAACAAGTTTAAGTCATTGAGTTTAATTCAGGGCATGTCAGAATAAATGACAGCATTTATTATTAAACCAACAAAGGCTTACTGCTGCTCATATTACTTGGAATTCATACTCAAAGGGATAAGAAAAGATACAACACGTTCCATATGGTAAATATTCAAGGTCTTTTACCTGGGGTGGAGGAATCCAGACCTGTAGGGCATAGGTTTAGAGTGAGAAGGGAAAGATGTAAAAGAGACCGGAGGAGCAACGTTTTCACGCAGAGGGTGTTACGTGTATGGAATGAGCTGCCAGAGGATGTGGTGGAGGCTGGTACAATTGCAACATTTAAAAGGCATTTGGATGGGTATATGACTAGGAAGGGTTTGGAGGGAAATGGGCCGGGTGCTGGCAGGTGGGACTAGATTGGGTTGGGATATCTGGTCGGCATGGATGAGTTAGACTGAAGGGTCTGTTTCCATGTTGCACATCTCTGTGACTCTATGACTCTATGACATGGTCATGAACAGTAAAAAGCCATACATTCCATCTGTAACAAAAGGTGGCAAATGCAAGGTAGGTTGGGTGCACAAGATGTTGAAGTCATAAATGGAGAGTTCACTGAGAGCTGTAGAATCCCCACAGTATGGAAGCAGGCTGTTCAGCCCATCGAGTCCACACTGACCCTTTGAAAAGCATCCCACCCAGATCTACTCCTTCCCTGAATTTCCCATGACTAATCCATCTAGCTTGTACATCCATGGAAACTGTGGGAAATTTAGCATGATCAAACCAGGTAAACTGCATATCTTTGGCTGTGTGGCAGCAATGCTAACCACTCAGTCACTATGTCACCTTGCAGAGTTGATCAAAGCTACAAAGATACAGTAGATGGAGGCCATGGGGAGATGTAACCAAGAGTAATTCAACTTGAAATATTGAAGAAGCAAAAATCACTCTGTAAGTCAGCAAGAATCAGATATATCTCTAGAGGAAGAGTTCTGGTTTGACTAACTTTTATGAGAAAGAAATACTTCCATTTATATAATGCCACATACTTCACCACCGATGTAGTATGGTCACTGTTGAATTGTAGGAAAAACGAGGTTCCCATACACATAGCAAACCCTCACAAACAACAGTATGATAATAATCAAATAATCTGTTTTTGTCAAATTCATTGAGCAATAAATATTGAGTAGAAGACCACAGCCTCAGAACTTTTTTAGATTAGAATCCCTACAGTGAGGAAACAGGCCCTTCCGCCACACAAGTCCACACCTGCCCTCTGAAGAGTATCTCACCCAGACTCATTCCCCTGACTAATGCACCTAACACTATGGGTAATTTAGCATGGCCAATTCACCTGACCTGCACATCTTTGGATTGTGGGAGGAAACCAGAGCAAACCCACGCAGACACAGGGAGAAGAGCAAACTCCACAAAGATGGTTGCCTGAGGCAGGAATCAAATCTGGGTCCCTGGTGCTGTGAGACAGCGGTGCTAACCACTGAGCCACCATGACTTACTCTAATATAGAGTCATAGAGTCAAACAACACAGAAACAGGGCCTTCAGCTCAACTCATCCATTATAACCAGGCTTCCTAGACTGAACTAGTCCCACTTGCCTGTTTTTGACCCATATCCCTTTAAATCCTTCTTGTCCATGTACCTGTGCAAATACCTTTTAAATATTGTAATTGTACAGCCTGTACTATTTCCTCTGGCCACTTGTTCCATATACGCACCACTCTCTGTGTGAAAAAGTTACCCCCCAAGTCATAGAACATAGAACATAGAACATTACAGTGCAATACAGGGCCTTTGATCCTTGATGTTGTGCTGACCTGTGGAACCAGTCTGAAGCCCATCTAACCTACACTGTTCCATTCTCATCCAAATGCCTATCCAATGACCATTTAAATACCCTTAAAGTTGGTGAGTCTACAACCATTGCAAGCAGGGCATTCCATGCCCCTACTACTCTCTGAGTAAAGAAACTACCTCTGACATCTGTCCTATATCCATCACCCCTCAATTTAAAGCTATGCCCCCTCGTGCTAACCATCACCACCCGAGGAAAAAGCTCTCACTATCCACCCAATCTAAACATCTGATTATCTTACGTCTCAGTTAAGTCACCTCTCAATCTTCTTCTCTCTAACAGAAACAGCTTCAGGTCTCTCAACCTTTCCTTGTAAGACCTTCCCTAAATACCAGACAACATCTTAGTAAATCTCCACTGAACCCTTTCCAAAGCTTCCACATCCTTCCTATAATATGGTGACTAGAACTGTACACAATACTCCAAGTGCAGCCATACCAGAGTTTTGTACAGCTGCAGGACCTCATGGTTCTGAAACTCGATCCCTCTACCAATAAAAGCTAACACACCATATGCCTTCTTAATAGACCTATCACCAGTCTGGGTGGCAATCTTGAGGGATCTATGTACATGGACACAGAGATCAGTTTGCACATCAACACTACCAAGAATCTCACCATTAGCCCAGTACTCTGCATTCCTGTTACTCTTTCCAAAGTGAATCATCTCTACACTTTTCTGCATTAAACTCCATTTGCCATTTCTCAGCTCAGCTCTGCAGCTTATCTATATCCCTCTGTAACCTATGACATCCACAACTGTACTGACCTTAGTGTTGTCTGCAAATTTACATCTATGCCCTCACCCAGGTCGTTTATAAAAATGACAAACAGCAGTGGACCACTTTGCGGTACACCACTAGTAAGGGTCCCTTTTAAATCTTTCCTCTCTTTAATCTATGCTGTCTAATTTTGGACTCGCCTACTCTGGAGAAAAGACCTTGGGTATTCACCTTATCCATTCCCCCAGCCTTGGATGCTCCAAGGATAAAGCTCCCAGCTTATCCAGCCATACATGCATAAATGACAGTTACAAAGTCCTGTTCCCATTGTCTGGACCAACACTGGGCCCGGAATTGTCCATTTGTAAATGCAGAAGTCTCGAGCTGCAAAATGAAGGGTCATTTCACCAAGACATGTCAGAAGAAGCTAAATGGGGAAAGTTCTGTTGCAAGGACATGATTGTTGCCCAGGAGCAGGTCAACGATGGGGTGAGTTGAGCTCTGTGCAGTCAGAAGCTCAAGGAAATTCAATTGGCATCGCAGTCCAACGTACATTGGAGGGAATCCGAGAGGACATGGAAGTTGATGCAGAAGCATCAGTCTGAGTGATGCCTGAATGGTTATACTGTCAGTATCAGTTGGAGGCAATCACATAGAATTAAGAAATACTGGAGGAGAGAAAGTGCCCCGAATTGGTTGGATGATCGTTCCAGTCCAATCATGTACAATGGGCAAAGAGCAGAAATGTGCCGAGGGTGAAAATCCGATCTTGCTTGAAAGGAACAAATTTTAAGACTGAAATTAAACTCAAACAATCCTTTATACACAGAATTAAAACTCACAACATGAAATGACATGATCACCAAATACCTTTAGTGTTAAGTGAAACTAGCATGACAATAATTGAAGATTATAAAATATGACTTCAGATGAATACCAGACCAGTTTACAACAGACCTGATTCTAAGGGAGAAATTAGAGCAAAAGGTGAAAAGAAGGGATGGAGAACATTTATTGCAAACAGAGTAAATGGAGTCCTCCCATTGTGCTACTGTCAAAGGCAAATGACAGTGTAAGATTGTGTCGGTGTTTTAAAGTAAATCAAGTACTGGAATTTAATCTAGCTTCTTCAAGGATATAACCCAGCAAAAGACAATAAAGGAGTTGAGTGAGGTGATGAAGAGGTAGAGTTGGCTATCAGAGAATACCTGTGAAAGATGAGATGGTGGGGTCAGTCTCTATCTGCAGTCAGATTAGTGAAAATCAAACCAAAAGCAAGTTACTTCCATGAGTCTGGACAATGGAAGTAAGATTGAATAAAGAAAGTGTGCCTGACCATGCCAAAGGCAAAGGAGGATGAGGATGGAAAATGCTTCAATCAGCCACAATGATGACCAGAGGTGGTCAGTCATGACTTGGGTTATCATACTGTCAAATAGCTAGAACCCGGCCTGTGGCAATAGAATCAGGAAGTTTCTAGAAAAGTGGTCATGGATTTGGAAGATGGAAACTCAACCAAGATAGAAGCTGATTATAGAATAATAGCTTGCAAGGATAGAGGAGCTGGTGTTATCCTATATTGTTGTAGCAGCTTCACAATGAATTGTATCAGATTCTTTCTAATTAATTTATACAGTGGTTGCTGTCTGAGCACCTTGACAACATTTACTTGTATGAGATACAGCAGGATTCCAGTGTCCACCACACCATGTTGCCGCATTAATCGCTGTTTTCAGGAGAACAGGGGAGACTCAGTTTGAGCATGACTTTGCTTTTTGCGGTGATTTCTCACTGAGACAGGGTTTCCACGTGCGATTCCAACGCCAGCATGACCCTGGCCCATTTTCCAAGCACACATTTATTTAGCCGTGTCCAGCAAGCAGGAGTTTGCAACAGCCAGAATACGAAATCTCAGCAAAGTTGCAGCAGGGGTTCCCAAATGAAATGGATGAACAACCCCTGAAGACAATGTCAAAGACTTTTTTTCTAAGCTTTGTTCTTCAGTTTTTTCATAAGGGATTGCCAACCAGTTGCATAACAACCTTCCAAAACACGTGTATGAAGAAAAAGGAACTAGCTTTAAATAGGGCATCTCTGCAATGTTTGATGTTATTTGATGAATATTTTTTCCCATTTTGATATGGATAGATTTCAAGAACAAATATCCCTCTGGTAATCTTGGAAATAGCAGAAATCAATTCACCTGCTATCTCCTACAACAACGACCTTTAATGTATTCAAATTTACCTCGGTGCTTCACATAAGCATGATCAAATGCAGGCACTGAGCCATGTTAGGTCAGATGACAAACAGCTTGAGCAAGGTAGAGATTTTTAAGGAGAATCTTAAAGAAACCATGACATGACAGAGACCCCCAGAGAGGCTCAGGGAGAGAATTCCAGACCCTAAGGATTCCAGGTGAAGAAAAAGAACAAAATATTGGGGTTACTCAAAAGTCTGGACTCACATGAGTAGTCATGACTGCTGGGCTGGAGGAGACTGCAGGGATAAGGAGGGATAAGGATAGGAATTCATTTGAAAACATGGAAAAGCACTTTAAAACCCAGGCATTGTTGAACCCGGAGCGATGGGATGCCTGTTGTACAAAAAAAATCTAAAAGACCTGCGAATCAGAAACTAAACAAAGTAATTGCTGGAAAAGCTCAGAAAGTCAGGCAACACGTATGAAAAGAAAGCAGAGTTAACATTCTGGGTTCAGTGACCCTTCTTCAGGACTGAAAGTTACACTGAGGCCATGGCCCACAATCACTAATGGAAGAGTTATGGTCATGTCTGCCATCACTTGGCCAGCACACCCCACAGCCATTTAACAGCTGCCAGGCTTATGGCTGAGGCAAGCACAGCAGGTCAGGCAGCATCTGAGGAGCAGGAAAATCAGGAATCCTGATGAAGGGCTCCTGCCCGAAATATCAATTCTCCTGCTCCTCAGATGCCGCTTGACCTGCTGTGCTTTTCCAGCACCACTCTAATCTTGACTCTGATCTCCAGCATCTGCAGTCCTCACCTTCATCCAGGCTTATAGCTGGCTCAAGGAAGGCATGGCACCTGATTGTATGAGGAATTCCTGCCTTGGACAACTGCCAGCCAACAGAGAGTTGGAGGCTCCACGGGCGAAGATTCCCATTTCCATTTCTGGGATGGCTGTCTGTACTGGAAAGGAGATGCTGGTGAAGCTGTAAAGGTGAGTCTGGGCTCTTACTGTGGTCAGGCTACATAGCCAGTGAGAGGTTGACGGCCCAGGGATGGGGAGAGGAAACTGAGAGAATAGAGTCACTGCGGAAGAGCCATCAATGGGTAAGGCATTCCACCTCACCCTCCCTTTCACTGAACCCGTGGCACACGTTGACAGTTCGGGCTCTTAAGTGGCCACTAGTTGATTAGTTATTGGCTATAGGCAAACTGGTCATGAACACCTCCCTGCCTGGTAGTAAAATTGTCATGGGAGCAGGCAGGAGTGGGCAGGTAGCACTCAGGGCACTATTGCTCTTCTGCTACCTCTCAGGCAACAGAGTTTTGGATTGTCTCAACTTGGCTTTGTGTAGAACATGACACAAGTGAGCACATAAACAAGGAGCAGGCAGAAACTACGCATTCCAAATTCACATTCCTGACTGATAACCTTTCATCCCCTGGTCTAATGAGAATCTGTCCATCACTGTCTTGAAAGTATTAAACAATTCTGCTTCTATTGCTTTTTCAGAATTTCAAAGTCTGATGACTCTCTGAGAGAAAAGAAATATCTGTTCTGGCTCTGGAATCTCCCGTAAGAGAAAATGCCCCCCCCCCCCCCGTACATTCAACTTGTCAAAACCCGTCTGGAGTTCACTTGGTTCAGTCAAATCGCTTCTTACTCCAGACTAGCCTGTTCAACCAGTCAGACCACCCGCTCCTATCAGGTATGAGTCTAGAAGTCTGAATGTAACAAGGGAGTGGCTGTATCATTTGGAACGATTTCTAGTTGATTTACTGAGTCAGTACACACATGATAAAGGCACTCTGTGACTGCAGTGTTGTTGCTGTACTGGAACAGCTTGGCGAGGGGAGCAGCATTTTCTGGAGCACAAGTCTTCAGTACTATTGCTGGAGTGTTGTCTGACCCATAGCCTTTGTGATATCCACTGCCTCCAGTTGTTTCTTTCATATCACATGGAGTGAATCAAATTGGCTAAAGACTGGCATCTGTGATGTTGGGGTCCACTGGAGGTGTTAACAATCATGGTCATCACTGGCATTTTGCCAGTGTCTAGTGAGAATTCACCATGTCTCTTATAAAAAGCTTAAAAGGTGGAGTGAGGTAGGCTTGACGTCGAGATGGGCCTCACCCAATAGTGCCACACATCTTGCCACAGGCCACATTGCTTGGTCATCGATAACATTCTTCTCTGGTTCACAACCAAACCACAGTGGACCAATCAATCAGGGGTAACAAGTCAAAGATTGCTTAGGGCTTTGTATACTCATGACAGAATCCCAACAGGAGAACCCGGGTGAGATCACTTATATTGACCTAAGAGAGGTGGTCACAGGCTTCACAGGACTGGTCGAAATGTTCAGTTCTGTGTCTACTAAAATAGAATGGTCATTATCAATGACAGATGTAGTACTGAGTGAGCAACAGTCTCTCAGTAACATGACTGAGAATCTGAAAAATTCCTTTCACCAGTCATCACAATGGGTAACTGAGAATGTCCAGCTTACTCAGTTCCTCAAGAAGATACACTCAATATGCCTCTATGGGAACTAGAACAACATCTATTTATTTGGGAAATAGTCAAGAAGAAGGAACTGCCTCATCTAAGCATCCAGGATCTTGTAAAAAAAAGAGACTGCCTCTTCCCTATAGAAAGTGATTCCCTGATTTAGGACACTACATGTAAAAGAGTATTTATCTCAACACTGCAGCTGTCATCCAGGCAGGAAGGTGAGGAGATTAAGCATCTTCCAAATAAGGTAATGGGCCAACATGAGGTGTTCAAAGAACAACATCCCTGCAAAGGATATCCAACAGATAAAAGATCCTTCAATGGAGGAAAGACCCACAAATCAGAATCAGGGGTCAATGGTTCACAAACAAGAAACCTAACATTCTTCTGAGAAAGTACAGACAGTACTTTCTGACAACAGTGTGACACATCCAGACTGCCTCTATTTGTGAAGTTAGAAATGGGGTAGTGGTAAATGTAACATAGTAATATGCATGATTGTAAATTAGGTGAACAATGAGGAAATTGGTGCAAGGTGCCTATATATAATTTGTTCTATTATGTTTGATAAGTAATGATTCTAATGTTCATTTTATATTACTTGTACCCGTTCAACAAATGTCACACACAGACTGTGAGTGGAGATAAGGAATTCTCTAGTTTTTGGATGGAGCATATGCATCTGTACCAGCTCCCTATGGTCCTATTAATTGTGCCTGAACAAATGTAGATGTATTCACTGCTAGCATGCAATAAACCTTTTTCTTATCTTCTGCAATTACTCTGCTTTGAGTGTGTCCTCTGCCATTAATCACAAGATAGGCCCAAAACAAAGCTAGGGCAAAGGAGGCCTGGTGACAGTAAATGAGCTCAAACAACCCTTACCCAGTACCACGTTCTGGTGGAGATGGAAGGATTACAAAGTACTAGAAGTGGTCAGCCGGGAAAATACTGCAGATTATTTTGTTCATTCCATTTAGAGGATTAACGTTCACTTTCACAGCTGCACGTTGACAGCAGGAAGTTGGAGTGGACAATGAAGAAATCATTTAAGCGCACTTCCCATCCAATTTTGGACTTTTAATGGAAGCTTTTGGAAAATTGGCATATCGCTTCTACACTTTCATTAATCCTATTTTCATTCAGAGTGGTTTTCACAAAATGGTGAAAATGTTTTCACTGAGGCAGTGGAACCACAAGCATCAACCACATCCACTGTTTACATGTCTCTCGGTGGTAATAAAAAAAAACAGACAGTGGAACTAGTTTCACAGAAGTCAGCCTGTCTTCCTCTTCAGAGAGACTTGGACTCCAAATGATGGGCTTTTGTTTACATTGCTTCCTCAGGTCGGATCCTCCAGAAGATTAAAGGTACATTGAGGGGAATAAACGCTGTTCTGTTGCCTTTCTCATTTTCTCTCCATCATTTATCTATTAGCGGATGAAGATAAATTGTGAAAAATATCAGAATGTTGTCAAGTGGAACATTTCCCAACATGTTCAAGGGAGCAGCTTTCTATTCTTATTGCTTTGAGCCCTTGTGAATTACATTTTAACATGACTGCTTTATTGTCTTTTGTTTTAAAGAGAAGTTTATTAGCTCTATGATATATTGAATGTCTAGACTGAGAGCTATTAAAGTACTGGGTGGAGGATGTGCTCAGGAGAATTTCTGCTGGACTTGACCTTGAATGATCCTGGTACATTTAAGAAAGGCACGCCATTTGCTATTTCTTTGTAAAGTATTAAATCTCAATTTCTTAAGTTCATTCAACATTTTTTTCTGGAGGAATCGCTCAGTACATTCATCATTTGAGAGATACAAATGTCAGGGAAGCAAACAGCAAAGATTTTGAAGGACTAGCAGAGAGCAATTCTGCCATTTAACGTGGTTTCCCTGCTGTCTTGTCAAGAATGGGACAAAATAATCAAGAACCTGCAACACCCAAGTTGTTTTCATTAAAGCAACATTTTTATTGTCTCACCCACAGTATATGTAGTGCACAGCCAGCAGCTGAACTGTCTTTACATGTGTGTGTGAGACATGGTGATAAAGGTGGCACTGATCAGTGGAACAATATGGAAAGTATGTCATTCCCTTGTGAACTTCAGTAAGAACAAATGACCATGGGTAGAGTGATCCTGGATGCAGCAGTGTTTTAATGCTCAGTGGAAATTTTCGAAAAATAGAAAATAAGCAGAGAATGTACAGTACTTTTGTGCAGCATATTGTGATGTGAATTGATTGCAAGCATTATCGCTTGTGCAAAAGCAAAATAAAAGTATAATTAAGGAGCATGAGCAGAGGCCCAACATTTTCCGTGCAGTTTGAATGCAGCAGAATAATCAACAGTGTATTCTGCTACAAGTAAAGCAGGATTGCCTTGTACCAATAGCCTTGTTGGCAACTCAACCTGCGATGTGGACTGGCGAGGTCACAAATTCCAGTTCCTTCTCTGTGCTGCTTTGGTTGCTCTCAGCTGCAAAGTGTAAGAGAAACATTCCAATTGGTTTTGTGCCGCCAACTTAGAGAAAGGAAAATAAACTGTGCCACTTCCCCATGAATGTTGTGTGATCGGCACATAGGCACGATTGCACAATTCACAGTGGTTTAAAAAAAAACATAGCAGCATTCGGAATTCTTTGCTGATGGCACTAATCTTCCAACAATTAATTAAATAGGTTCCTTGCTGCACCATGGTTGCATGTTCCTGGCCAGCTTCTCGACAGTAGCACAGCTTGCCGGTATGAAACAGTCAGCGCCTGCAGACACAGGTCTCTTAAAGGAAAGCAGCACTTTTTAAGTTTTCTGGCAGGGATGATTTTTGCCCATTATTGCTTGTTTTACTTGCGTTCTTTTTAGTAAAACACTTCTGTCATTGTTTCACCTCAAGTTTCTTGCATTACAGGACTCTTACTTCCAAGGAAGGGCTGAAATTCATCCCTCAGTGATTGTGCCTTTACCTGAAGCAGGGCTCCTAAGGCTGGTCCAAATGTGGACCTTATTTTAATAGTTGCCAGACATTCCTTTAGGGATGGTTTGCTAATTTCCATGAACTCATTTGAACCATTTGTCTCACTTTCGAAAACTCCAGCAGGGGGTGAAGACAGGTGGAGGTGAGAGTGATTGCTGCTCTTTGTGACCCTCAGATTGAGCAAAAGCCCTCAGACTGTATGATCAAGAGTTCTCACCCTCCAGACTCCACAGAAACATATTTTTAATAATACACCATTTTTATTTGGCAGCTACCCACTAGGCTACGCCTTGTCTCAAAGCAGCCCAGCGTTCAACAAATGTGTGACTGGATCCAGTTTCTGTCATTTATAACACAAAAGCTCCAAGGCTATGTTTTTGTGCAACCATTTTCCACATGGAAGAAAAGTCTCTGTTTGTAGAAATCAAGCACGCAGCAGGATGAAAAAAAATGCATTAGAGAAAGAGTGTAAAATTATGGCCTTATGAAAATGAACTGTAGCAGAGTAATGTCAATATTCTGTAAATTAGCTCACAATATATATTCATTTTTGCCTTATCACAATGACTTGACAGTAAGGGCCATTTAATTTGTAGGTCTGTCATTCACATCAGGAAAATAGAAGGTGTTGCCCATTACTTTAAATATTTAGACATTTACAGTGGCTGACATCTCTCCCAACAAGAAATTAACATGATACAAAACTGGGTGGGGATACAGTGACATGAATTCCTAAATCACTTCACACCCTTATTAACCTGAGCGGCATGGAAATTTTGACATATTCGCTGTAACTGACAGGACAGGAAATCTAATGAATAATTCTACAGCTCATACTTGGGAGGCAATTACAATGTTAATATGCTCATTGTCTGAATTGGTAAACCTATCCTTTTGAAATTCTGAATCACTGGTGGTTCCAGGATATTGTAAGATCATTTTCCTGTTTGAATACTGGGAAATTACAGCAATGTTTAATAATCAAATTATTATAGTTTGTTCCGATCTCGTTAAACATTCTCGAAATGCATTAATAATGGTGTTGCGCTGTAGGTGTCTCTACATCTCAATGACTGCAGTGGTTCAAGAAGTTAGCTCACCACCACGTTGTCTGGGGCAATCAGTGATGAGGCAGTAAATGTTGGCCTCACCAGCATTGCCCACATCCCATGAAAAAGAAATCTAGAACCAATCAGATCACAAAGCCAGCTGGGAGTGGAAGGTGGCATGCATTTGTTTCACAGTATTGTTTACATCTGTGGCAAAGAGAAAAGCTATATTGGACGTTGTTCATACAAGACCATGACTGCTAAGTATTCAAAATGACTGACCTATAAATTAACCATAGGATTGGTGCAATGGTTGGATATGACATCATTCAGGAGAAAAGGATGTAGAATCTCTTTGGCTGGAGATGATGGATTGTAAAAAGGGGGGTCTCTCGTGCAAGTTGTCTAGAGGCATCTCTAATAGTAATCACAATGCAGGGCAAAGTGTAGAAGAAAGAAATATTCAATGCTTGTGATAAAGTCACAACAGTAAGCATGGCTAATTTTAAGCCACATATAAACTGGAAACATTAGACTGACAGCAGTCGTCTGGATGAGGAGTTTATGGGGCTGAATTTTACTAGAAATGGGCAAAGTGTCAGTTTTGTCATGGTACATTGAGGGTTTCTCTCTGTGAGGCTGAGTGAGCTTTCTTACACTCTTCTCCGAAACACTCCTTATTGCTGACACACCCTGCCCTGAGGCGCCTCGGTCTTCGTAGATTCCTCTCAGCACTGCCAGAGCTCCGTGCATGCCTGGTGCCAGTGCTGTCTTTAAAGCACTGTGGTACGCCAGGTCGGGCACTATCAGTCTGGGGGTGTCCTTCACAGTTTCTGTGCCTCAGGAATTGCCTTGAACATGGCAGACAGACAAAACAATGTTATTTTAACAAATCTCGCAAGAGGTGTACAAAACAACAGCTCAATAAAACAGTAGCTGCAAAGGACCCCTTGAGTGAAACAAGTCCACACTTAATCATATTACTATTGATTATCTTGTTGATTAATTGTTCAAGAAAATAAATCAGGGGAGAAATTTCGCCCAGAGAGTGTAGAGCTGTGGAACATTCTGCCGCTGTAAACAGTCAAGGCAAAAACATTGAATGTTTTCTAGAAGGAGTTAGATGTAGGGTTGTTAGAGCCAAAGGGGTTCAAAGGATTTGGGGATAAAGTGGGAACGGAGTACTGAGTTAGATGATCAGCTTGATCAGATCAAGGCTTTAAGGCCCAAATTCTCTTAAAATCAAAAACAAAGAAGAAATAAAATACAAAAATATCAAACTGCAAGAATTAATTATTACAGTCTGTAGGTCTACAAAAGTAAGATGAAGGATAAAGTACCAGGCTTTAAGTTATGTTTAGCAAGCCATTCAGACAAAACAAAGTATCACCAAACTATGAGTTTTCTCTTATTTCTTCTGAGGAGGTGGGCATTGCTGGCTGGGTCACTATTTATTGCCCATCTCTAGTTTCATTTTAAGAATGTGGTGGAGAGCTGCCTTCTTGCACAACACCAGTCCAAGTGACGTGGATTACTCTTAGTGCTGTTAGGGAGGAAATTTCAAGATTTTGACCATTTTCATGACCGTTTTAAAGAGTTTTTATGAGGTTGGTCAAATTCTGCAGTGCACCTTGTAGATGGTACACCCTTCTGCTACTGAGCGTTGGTGATGGAGGGAGTGGATGCTTGTGGCTCTGGTGCCAATCAAGCGGGCTGTCTCGTCCTGAATGCTGTCAAGCTTCTCGAGTGTTATTGGAGCTGCACCCATCTAAGCACATATTGCATCATGGTCCTAACCTGTGTCTTGTAGATGGTGGCAGACTTTGGACAGTGAATCATTGCAGGATTCCTAACCTTTGAGTGGTTGAAAAATCAACCAAGGTAAGAGGGAACCAGCCATGATATCCACATGTGTGTGCAAGGTGCTTTTAGTTGGAACCGAAGTTCTAGACAAAACCCTATATAAAAGGCATTGTTGACTCAACAAACCAAAGATTAATATCAAGTCACATTGTAGGCGGGAGATTAACCCTAACATGCTGCCAGTAGAGATAAGTTTGTATAAGCTCTGAAAATTGTGAATCCCACATGAGGGGCTGGATTTTATGTCCTTCCAGAGAAGGACATAAAATCCTTCTGATCTCTATCATGGAGATCAGAAGGAAGACCTGACATATTTCATATGCAATCCCCACTGAAAATGATATGATATGTTTTGGTGTTGGGGTTGTTTATTTATAAATAAACACCATGTGGGTGATACGGTAGCTCAGTGGTTAGCACTGTTGCCTCACAGCACCAGGGTGCCAGATTCAATTCCAGCCTTGGGTGACTGTGTGCACATGTCTGTGACTTTGCGCATTTTCCCTGTTTATGCGTGGGTTTCCTCCGGGTGCTCCAGTTTCCTCCCACAATCCAAAGACGTGCAGGCCAGGTGAATTGGCCATGCTAAATTGTCCATAGCATTAGGTGCATCAGTCAGAGGGAATTGGATTTGGGTGGGTTAACCTTCAGAGGGTCAGTGTGGACTTATTGGGCTGAAGGGCCTGTTTCCACACTGTAGGGAAATAACCAAATAGCCACCAGGTTTATTCCGCCCACACAATCTGTCATGGATGGAATGATGGGCTTTTTACAGCCAACAGAACATTTGTACCTGATCAGAGCACAATTATGTTAGCTCCTGTAACTTAACAATGAGATATGTGTCACATCATAATGAATGATTCCATAGACTTTTACTTCAGTTCCTGGGTATCTACATATATTACAAATACAGGCACTTGCATGTCTGAACTAAAGCTACGCAATTCGGAAGTAGATGCAGCATGCTTCCCGTAATATGTCATGTTGCAAGAGGATTCAGTAAGAGGGAGACTGAGACCTTAAGACCATTGGGTAACATGCCATGATTTGTGATAAATGTGAGCATGTCCCTTGAAGGCACATTGAATACCAACTGTGTGACATAACACAATAACTTATCAAATCCTTTAGTTTATTTTAATTGGTTTAATTGTGATACTGACTCAGTTACTGGGATCACTTAATTAGTCGAACGATCAATTGACAGGAGCATTTTTCTGAGCATTCTGTACTAAGTATAGGAATTTTAAAAATATAATGCATAAATTATAATTAATCAATGAAGCACAAATTGTTTGTTGCCTTCTGAGCCTCCACTGTGCACACTGTTGTTACTTTAAAAAGACATAAATGTGTGCTAATGTGATGTTAGGAATGGAAAAGGTTCAATCAGACCAGTTGTACTGCTGCATTTATTTCGATCGGCAGGGAGGGACATTACCAACCTTGAAACATCACACAGTTAAAATGGGATGAGTTCTCATGACTTTATAGTAACTCGAATCGGTAAAGCAGTTTACAACTCGATGGTAAAATAGATAATGCTAATTACATTTCAAAACTTGTTTTTAGAATCGTGGTCACCAGATACAATCAAGCAACAGGATAAAATATCTCATTTGCCTTCAGCTTAGGCATTGTCACAAAGTAAATTTTTGAGCAGTTTTTTTGAAAAAGAAATTCATTTGCCATGTGTTACCTAATGCCAGAACCTCCCCTGAGGCAAATTATCTGAGAGACTAATGAGCTTTCCTCACCTCATAAGTAATTATGTCAACCATTCTTTTATATTGTAGAAGGTATGAGTTAGAGTCTCCTGAGTGGCATGGTGGCTCAGTAGTTAGCACTGCTGCCTCACAGCGCCAGGGACGCGGGTTCAATTCCTGCCTTGGGTGACGGTCTGTGTGGAGTTTGCACGTTCTCTATGTGTCAGCGTGGGCTTCCTCCCACAATCCAGAGATGTGCAGGTCAGGTGAATTAACCATGCTAAATTGCCCATAGTGTTAGCTGTATTAGTCAGTGGTAAATATAGGGCAGTGGAATGGGTCTGGGTGGGTTACACTTCGGATGGTTGGTATGGACTTGTTGGGCTGAACGGCCTGTTTCTATACTGTAGGGAATCTAATCTAACATGCCTGGGTGGGTTCTGCCAATGTAGTGATCAGGTCAGGGAATTTCAAGATGGTGGCAGGGCTGTGTGCAGGTCCTTGCCCAGGATTCATCCGCTCCCATCTGCTTTTGTTTTGCTTCTGCTCTTTTTTTTTCTTTTTTCTTTTCTGTGGCAGATTAGTTGGCCAGCATCGGCACAGCAGTGAAAGCAGGCCACGTGTGGAGTAGCTGGTGCGGCTTTTCGCGGTGATTGGAGGTGGTGGCAGTGGCAGTAAGGACATCCTCCTGGTGTTCGGGGCCAGTGGTAATGGCAGCAAAAGCTCCTCTAATGATTAGGGACAGCGGCACCAGTGGCAGCAAATTGTTCAAGATGGCGGCGCCAGCAGGCCTGGCACAGGAGCTGGGGACTCCTGGTTGCTGTGGCGCCAGAGCAGTGAGTCCTGCTTTGGTTTGGCAGTGGCAGTAGCGTGCCATGCCTGGAGCATGGACTCCTGGCATCGTCAAGGCAGCAGCAGAGCGAGGGTCTCCTGGTTATCGGTGAGACAGTGTCAACAGTAGAGGTGGGCTCTCCTGGTTGCGCGGTGATTACTGCAAGGAAGTGTACCGACAACTGAACAACCAGGAACACTACAGGCAACTACCAGCTGATCCGACCAAAGAACACACCCGAGAATTAAACACACTGATCAGAACTTTGGATCCAGTCCTTCAGAGCTCCCTACGTGCCCTCTTCCCACGTACTTCTCGTGTAGGCGACTTCTACTGTCTTCCAAAGATACACAAAGCCAACACACCAGGACATCCCATTGTGTCGGGCAATGGGACCCTATGTGAGAATCTCTCCAGCTATGTGGAAGGCATCTTGAAACCTATTGTACAGGGGATCTCCAACTTCTGTCGCGACACTACGGATTTCTTACAGAATCTCAGCACCCACGGACCAGTCAAACCTGGAACATTCCTCATCACAATGGACATTTCCGCACTCTACACCAGTATCCCCCACAATGACGGCATCGCGGCAACAGCCTCAGTACTCAACACCAACAACTGCCAATCTCCAAACACCGTCCTACAACTCATTCGCTTTATCCTCAATCACAATGTCTTCACCTTTGACAACCAGTTCTTCATCCAGACACACGGAACAGCCATGGGGACCAAATTTGCACCCCAATATGCCAACATTTTTATGCACAGGTTCGAACGAGATTTCTTCTCTACGCAGGATCTCCAACCAACATTATACACCAGATACATTAATGATATTTTCTTCCTTTGGACCTATGGCGAGGAGTCACTGATAAAACTACACAGTGACATCAACAAGTTTCATCCCAGCATCAAACTCACCATGGACTACTCTCGACTGTCTGTCTCATTCTTGGACACGAGCGTCTCCATCAAGGATGGACACCTCAACACCACACTCTACCGCAAACCCACAGACAACCTCACAATGCTACACTTCTCCAGCTTCCACCCAAAACATATTAAAACAGCCATTCCTATGGACAAGCCCTACGCATACACCAGATCTGCTCAGATGAGGAGGAACATGACGGACACCTGGAAATACTCAAGGATGCCCTCACAAGAACGGGGTACGATGCTGAACTCATCGACCGCCAGTTCCGATGTGCCACAGCAAGGAACCGTAATGACCTCCTCAGAGGACAGACACGTGCTGCAACCAACAGGGTAC
>NC_057710.1:151792171-151797624 GCF_004010195.1 Chiloscyllium plagiosum | reverse complement strand
ATATTGTCTAGCTATCACCCATTGTTACCAGCTAACCCGGGAATGCAACTTTTTTTAAAAAAGGTTTTGTGATTTACACATGAAAGAAGTGAAACTATCACTGTATTCTAACAGATGAAAGGCTTAACAGATAATCAATTTTTCAATGTATAATTTCAGTTACATCACACTGTAAATTTTTGCGATAAATTCTGTGTTACGATCGAGCCCTCTACAAACTGCCTGATGAAGGAGCGTCGCTCCGAAAGCTAGTGTGCTTCCAATTAAACCTGTTGGACTATAATCTGGTGTTGTGTGATTTTTAACTTTGTACACCCCAGTCCAACACCAGCATCTCCAAATCTTTGA
This sequence comes from Chiloscyllium plagiosum, assembly GCF_004010195.1. Classification (NCBI taxonomy): domain Eukaryota; kingdom Metazoa; phylum Chordata; class Chondrichthyes; order Orectolobiformes; family Hemiscylliidae; genus Chiloscyllium; species Chiloscyllium plagiosum. The sequence goes on along the minus strand of NC_057710.1, from coordinate 151,797,276 downwards.
GTACATAAAGCTAATTCAAAAGGGATCATTATCTGTGCACTGCAGTCTCTCATTAGTGTCCTTACCTGCAAGCAGGAGATTCATCCGAATCACTGAACGTTACAATGCTGCCGAATGCTACCAGAGACACTGAATGCATTGACTATAATTTAGCAAAAATCCTTTGATTCTGGAGAAGTACTGGAAGATTGGAAAACTAGCAATATGACACCCCTTTACACTATAGGTGGTACAGTGGTTAGCACTGCTGCCTCATAGCGCCAGGGACCCAGGTTCAGTTCCAGCCTTGAGTGACTGTCTGTGTGGAGCTTATACATTCTCCCCGTGTCTGCGTGGGTTTCCTCCGGGTGCTCCGGTTTCCTCCCACAGTCCAAAGGTGTGCAGGTCAAGTCAATTGGCCGTGCTAAATTGCCTGTAGTGTTCAGGGATGTGTAGGTCCGGTGCATTAATCAGAGGTAAATACGGGGTAGGGGAATGTGTCTGGGTGGGTTACTCTTCAGAGGGTCAGTGTGGACTTGTTGGGCTGAAGGGTCTGTTTCCACACTGTAGAGATTCTAATTCAAAAAGGGAGGGAAGTAGGTAACTATAAGCTGATTAGCTTAACATCTTTTTTTTGGAAAAACATGGAATCATTTATTAAGGAAGTAATAGCAGAATACTTGGAAAATCATAATCTAATCAAGCAGAGTCAGTATGCTTTCCCAAAAGCAAATTGTGTCGGACTAATTTACTAGAGTTTTTCAAGGAAATCCCAACCAACGTAGATAAAGGGAAACCAGTGTTGTACTTGGACTTTCAGAAGGTCTTGAAAAGGTACCTCAGGAAAAGTTAAGGCATAACATAAGATCCCAGGGTGTTGCAGGTAGTATGTTGGCATTATAGAGAGTTAGCTAATGGGCAGGCAACAGCGAGTGAGGGTATGGGAGTTTTTTTTCAGGTTGACAACCTGGGAACAGTGGGATTCGGCAGGAATCAGTGCTGGGACCACAACTGTTTACAATATACATGAATGACTCAGAGGAAGGAAACAAATGCACTGTAGCTAGATCTTCAGATAATAGAAAATAAATTGAAATGCAGGTTGTGAAAGGGATACACGCAGTTTGCAGAGAGATATCGATAGGTTAGGTAAATGGGTAACAGGTTGGCAAATACCATGTAATTGAGGGAAAATGTGATGTTTTTAATTTTGGAAGGGAGAACAAAAGAATTGAGTATTATTTAAATGGAGAAAAACTGCAGAAAGCTGCATTATAGAAAGACTTGGGGGTGTACATGTGCATGAAACACAAAAACCTAGCACACAGCAGGTACAGCAGGTAGTCAGGAAGGCAAATAGAATGTTGGCCTTTATTTCAAGGGGTTTGGGGAATAAGAGTAGGAGAGTCTTACTGCAAATGTACAAGGGACTGGTGAGCAGTTTTAGTCTCCTTATTTACCGAAATATTATTTATTTTATTACCATTATCCTTCCAGGCAGTTCAGAGGAGATTCACTCTAATGATCCCCGTTATGGAGGGAATGTCTTAAACGTAAAGGTTAACCAGGTTGGATCTCCAATCATTGGAGTTTTGAAGAATGAGAGATACTCTTATTGAAAGATATAGAATTCTTAAAAGGCTTGACAAGGTAAATGGTGAGAGGACGCTTACCCTCATGGGAGATTCTGGGCCTAAGAGGGTATAGTCTCAGAATAAAGGGGCGTCAATTTAAGACTGAGGTGAGGAAAAATTTCTTCTGTTAATGAGTTGAGTGTCTTTGGAACTCCTTGCCATAGAGAGCTGTGGGGCAGAGTCATTCTGTGTGTTTAAGGCTAAGATCAATTCTTGATCAGTTGGGGAATCAAGGATTATGGGGAAAGGGTAGGAAAGTGGATGTGAGGAGTGTCAGATCAGCCGTAATGGTACTTACTGACAGAGCAAGCTCAAGGGGCTAAATGACCTACTCCTGTTCCTAATTCTTATAGTACATTGGCCAATAAGAAAAGCCAGCTGAATCGCAATGTTCAGCATTTTGTCCATAGCTTTTGAGTTCACATCACTTCATGTGCATCTCTAAATATGGTAATATGGTAAGGGTTTCTGGCCCTATCGTCCACAAGCTGCACTACAATAACTCACTAAGGCTTTATCGAATGTAACATTCAGACCTGCACCATCTACTATCATCCAGCAACAGACTCATGGGAAAACCACCACAGCAAGTGCCCCGCCAAGCGACATACCACCCTGACTTGGAACTACCTCACTGTTTCTTCACTGCCACTAGGGCCCACTCCCTCATAGCATTGTGAATGTCCCCAAGCACAATAACTGTAGTGCTCTCGTAAACAGCTTGCCACCACTCCTGAAGAGCAAATAGGGATGGTCTACAAATGCTAGCTGAGTCTAACCTGTCCACACACTATGAATCAATGAAATAATCAGAGAATCCATGCAGTGTGGGAACAGGCCCTTTGGCCCAACAAGTCCACACCCACCCTCCAAAGAGTATCCCACCCAGTCCCATTCCCCTACTACTTTACATTTTACCTCTGACTAATACATCTAGCCTACATATCCCTGAACACTATGGGCAATTTAGGATGGCCATTTCACCGCACATCTTTGGATTGTGGGAGGAAACTGAAGCAAACCCGCACTGACACAGGGAGAATGTGCAAACTCCACACAGACAGTTGTCTGAGGTTGGAATTGAACCCAGGTCCCTGGTGCTGTGAGGCAGCAGTGCTAACCACTGAGCCGCTGTGCCACCCCTTTAAGGCAGACTGTTCCAGACTTACCCTCAACTTTGAATGAAAAAAAACTTTTCCCTCAACTTTGCTCTAATCATTTTCAAACTTACTTTAAATCGTGAATATTATTTTAAAATGGTGTATTTAGTTAAAGCTTTTTGACATATTCAACAGGACATTGGCTCAATACCACTATAAAGGGGAATGACATTTTATGCTGTATGAGAAGAGTTTGGATTGGTTCCTCACTGAGGTCTATTTATTAGAGTTGTTGCCATGGAAATATTCAAATTAGAAGATAATTGATAGTCATCTGCAATTTAATCTACGCAGGCAGATTCTACTTTGCCAAGGCATTCCTTGTTCATATTTTATCCCTCCCTTTGCAGTTTTGCTTCACCCCCTTTGAATCTGTGTTCAGATTCACCTTCCCCTGGGAAGATAATACTTTTCCCTAAAGCACTAGTGTTTGTGAGCAGATGTGTACTAGTATTTGTGAGCAGTTGTGTACCAGTTTGTGTATGCAGATGTGTACCAGTGTGTGAAGTCTATTCTAGTGTACTACTCCCCTAGGGCAATTCACCAGGAGCCACGTTCATGGATGGGTAAACTTTCTACAAATGACATGATACCTGAATGATGGCATTGTGCAGACATGCAGACTCCACAACACTCACACATCTAGCATGGATCACTAGACAGCAACTTATAATGACAATCTTAGCCAACGTTCCTCATCCTAAGTCAGGTACATTGAGGTGAACTGTAAAACCCCAATCATCACTTCAATTCTGACCAGCAAGCACAACATTGGCTTAGTGTAGACTTTCCTCACCTCTAGACAAATGATTAGAACTGCTCACAAAACTTGAAGACATAGAAAATAGAAAAGTACAGCACAGAATAGGCCCTTCGGCCCACGATGTTGTGTCAAGGACTAATCCTACTCTAAAATAAAATAATCTAACCTACGCACCCCTCAATTCACTGCTCTCCATGTGCAGCAAATGTCCCTAATGCCTCTGCTTCCACCAACACTGCTGGTAACACATTCCATGCGTTCATAAGTCTTTGTGTAAAGAACCTACCTCTGATGTTTCTTCTATACCTTCCTCCTGCCACCTTAAAACCATGACCCCTCGTGCCAGTTAATCCTGCCCTGGGGAAAGTCTCTGGCTATCGACTCTATGAAGACACAGTGCTAAAGCTGAAAGCAGCGACAGTTTTACTCTGTAACTGAACTGGTCCAACTGGCATGAAAGAATTGGATGACAACTGTTCAGATAAAGTGTCACTTCACTCTCAGACTGCAGTGCAAAAATCAAGGAGAGAAGAAAACTCCCTTGCAGGTGATACAATAGAGACCCGGGCCATTTTATCACAGCCTATGGAAAAAGTTAGTCCTAATACATATCTAGGCTGAGTTGCTGAAGAATGCAGAAATGTAGCATATCACACGGCCAGCCACATGAGGTGTAACAGAAACAGGTATATCATCACATGTGGGTGTGAGATTTAACTTTGGGAGTCAGCTGATGTGTGGTACACCACACCATTTGACTATTTTTCTAATTAATGATTGTCACACATTTCAAAAATGTGAGAAAACACGACTGTGAGAACTTGCAAACATAACATATTGAAAAGCGAATGATTATTATGCACTGCCGTAGACCAGACAACATTAATTTGTGGCTTATCTGAAGTTGTTAGAATTGGAAGAAAAAGTATTTGCTTAGTTAGGTCGGTTTCTGAGAAATGTTTCATTCCTATCTCGCTTGTCACGGATTGCATTGAAAAGTCTAGACTCTGCTTGAGTAAAAACGCAGAGCAGCAGGGGACAGTTCAAAGCAGCTCTTTGTAGATTGAACATGGCAGAGGTCCCAGGGTCAGTCTAATTTATGGAACAATGGTGAGCTCCTGCTTTCGGAACGTTGTTCATCGAGCAGGCATGTTCAGGCTGCTGCGGGTTTTAATGATATGACACTGTGCAAAGAGGTATTGCAGTAGCACCTGTAAATCTGCTGAGAGAAATCTGTTTGAACTGTGGGAAGATCAGATACCCCCAGATTCACAAACCCGATTGGGAAAGTAAGCAGAATGCCAGGCACCATATCATATCTGATGGCATTGCCCTGCAAGGACAGACTTCTGCCAAGGGAAAGGACAGCCATGCCAACATTATGTCCATACATCACAAATCAGAGCCAGATAAAGTCTTATCTCCTTACAAGATATAAACTACCTGCTGATGCAAAAATGCATTAAAATGAACAATCATCCTTCCACTCACAACCTCACCACTCAGCACCTCACTACTTGTCATATCTCCACTCATCCCCCAATCACTCACCATCTCACCACCCAGCCC
>NC_057710.1:151734647-151791671 GCF_004010195.1 Chiloscyllium plagiosum | reverse complement strand
TCCTGATGCTGCCTGCCCTGCTGTGTTCCCCCACCCTCCTGATGCTCCCTGCCCTGCTGTGGTCCTCTCCCTCCTGATGCTGCCTGCCCTGCTGTGTTCCCCCAGCCTCTTTCCTGTCTAGTTTAGCTCACGGAATGGACTAGGCTGTATCTCAAGAATTTGTGTTTGCTCACTTAATGTTCAATCCCTTTGTGTTAACTTCAGTGCTCACACAATCACTGTATTGTTTTGGGTTGCTTTGCCTTTGGGCACTTTGCTGTCTCAGCCAGAGTTTAATTACTGACAGCATTTTGTCTTCACTTGCCTATGCAGCACAGGCAAGAGCCAGGCAGCTTGTCAAGGCTGTCAGCATGCATCAGTCAAGAGGATGGACATGTTACTGTACAGCACTGAGTTATATCTATCTCACTTAACCACAAATGCCAGCAGCCTACAGGCCAAATGCACGACATGGTCATTAACCACATAGCCATGGCTCCAAGTCTAGGTGGAGCAGTCCTCCAACAAGTCAGGTATGAATGCTGTCATTCAGGCTGTCTCAGTCCAGTAAGAGGTGGGAATCATTACTTCCCCATCCAGGGGCTCGGACATAGTCAGTTGTCCTCTTGAAATGTGAAGTTATGGGGTTTGATGTCATTGGAGTCCAGGGTGTGGGCCATAGTCCATCCTGCAAACAAGGGAATTAATCCAGAATCTGGTTTCCAGCATCTGCAGTCATTGTTTTTACCAAGGGAATTAGTCAGTCAGGGATCAGCATATAGATCAATCAGGGACCTGGTTACTCATCAGTCAGGCCTGTTTGGACAGGGAGGTGGGCAATGGTCAGTGCTGGTGTTCATCCGAATGAAAATCAGTGGGGCCTTATCACAGGATACTCTTGTTAGGGGTGATGGGGAAATCAATTCTGGGGATTTGAGGCATCAGCCCGGGATGGAAAGGGGAATAGAATTGAAGGTGGAATTTGACCTATGGGGAGAGGTGGGGGAGGTAGGTGACAATGCATGGGAGGACATGGGTTATTGTGGGATTGGCAGGGGATGTTTGATTGCAGTCACCACCACCTTGACCTTGGCAATTCACAAAGACAATCCAAGATCTCTCAGGGAGTACAAATGCACAGAGATCATTTCCTTCCAATTTTAAACAGTAAATATTCCCAACCTGCATTTATAAACAATAACATCTACTGCGGGTGAGCTGGAGTGATGTGAGTCAGGCAAGGCGTATTGTAACACTTTAACTCTCTGACTGTGTCTGGTGCTGAGGCACCTGTCGGAATAAGGCCTGATGTCAAACTTTCAATAGAGAGGCACTCCGTGTTCCTCCGTGTTAGAGTGCCCTTTGTCTTATTGAGTGGAGGAGTTTGCGAAACCTTAATTTGCGAGTGCTGTGGATACTGCATGAGGAGCTGTCCTGTGTCTTACCTTCCCCACCCAAGGTCAATGCACAAGTCTGTTAGACTGAGCCACAACAGAGGTTACTGTTGCTGATGCTGAGGTGCAACCAAGGTGCAGTGAAATGGAGGAAGAACAGGTCCACGTGGAGATATTTGAGCTGAAGGTCTCCTCAGGATGGGCAGAAAGTACAGAAAGCCCAGAATCTTTCACCTCAACGTCTTTTCCACCAATTCAGTGAGATGCTGTGTTGGTGTGGACTGAGGATAGCCTGGGACACTGCCACTGAACTTCGCCAAATCGCTTTAGTTAAAGGGTTAATAATGAAGAGGCATAATTTTAAGTACTAAAGGTGTTTAGAGGAAATTTGTTCTCACCCAGAAGGTGGTGGGAATCTGGAATGCACTGCCTGGGAGGGTAGCTGAGGTGGGAAATCTCACAATCTTTAAACAGTACATGGCTGAGCACTTGAATTGTCGTAACATTCAAAGCGATGGGCCAAGTGCTGGAATGTGGGACCAGCGTAGATTTAGAGGTGCTTTTGTTGGTGCAGATTCAATGGCCTGAGGGACATCTTCTGTTCTGTATGATTCAAAGATTCTCCTCGAGTGACAATGGCATGAAGGAGGGTGGCCATCTTAGACTATTGGCCTTCAAATCAACATCCATGTGAACCTGTATGAACCTCACTCACACATGTATCAAGGCTGTCATTGATTTGTGCATATTATACCCACTACACCTTTACTCCCTGTGATGAGTTTAGTGCTGCAGGCTTTGCCAACGTAGCTGGCTTCCCAGGTGAAGGGCATTATAGACTGTATACACATTGCATGAAGAGCACCTTACCATATTGCAGCCAACTTCACCAAGAGAAAAAGATCCCATTTCATCCATTTACAACTCAGCTGAGATCATCGACACCACATTTTAGAGTCTGCACCAGCTCCTCAGGAGCTGCTATGATGTCTTTATTCTTGAGAACTCCCACATTCTTGGGCCACGTCAAGGACTGGATGTCTTACGTAGACAATCACTGGGAGACAAAGATTACCCTCTGCAACCATGGCAATTGCTCCTTCTCACTGAGGCCAAGTGTGGGAACAATGTAGTCCTTCTTCCACCTGGGCCATGGCGAAGAAGATGACAGATTCCCTGAAGGTGAATTTCTGCTGCTTGGATTGGTTAGGGAGGAGGGGATTGGGGCCTCCTGTGGACAGACATTGCCACTCTGCATTGGAACAAGCAAAGAGTGGATACGTTGGAAGTTGAAGGTTAGGAGAGCAGGAGAAGGCTTCTGAGGAGAAAGGATAGAACCTTGAAGAGGCAGAACATCATTCTGCATAATAGAGCACTGAAAGCTCAAGTACAATGAGCCTGACAAGATTTCATTGAGGGCCAGTTCCAGTAGATATGATCTGGCTGCAGGGATTACTCATTGACTGTAAACTTGTTGGTGCTCAAAAGACAAATGGTCCATTTCACTTCTGAGAGGTAAATGTAGCTTCTGTTTGCTTGTTTATTCTTCACTTTGCTGTTGCTGAATAAAAGTTAATGTTTTGAACAGTTTGAGGGATGTCCATATGTGATGGTCTCACATTGGACAATGAGGAGGATGTTGGATTACACTGAGTATTGGAGGAATGAGTAGCACTGAGTGAGACAAGATTGTAAGATGGAATATTGCTGAGGACAGGCTGTCTGGCTTGGGTCCTGAACAGCCTGTGAAGGAGACTGCGCGCTGTATGGGTAATGAAGTGTCAGCTGTGCCACCTAGGAGCTCTGAGAAGCATTGGTTTGTGGTTGCTGTTCCACTACATGCACAGTTAAGGGTACCTCTGGACTGCCAGTGTTTGACTGGGTGTACAACTGGTCTTCAAACATGGCACCAGTGCCACTGATCCCAGCAGGTGCTGGCAGTGACAAGTACTTCCACCCAAAGTGATGGGAGAATTCTATGAGCAAGGGACTATCAGAGCACAGTGTGTGTGTTCTGAGGTGAATTCGGAGCGACAAAATGACAAAACCTGCTCGGCCTCACAGAGAGAAATGTTCTATGAAACTTGCTGAAAATGACACTTGGCCATTTTCTGCTGTGATTCAATGCACTGCCTTTAGCTCTTGCCTCTAACTCTATTCTTAGCTATTAACTCTGTGCCTCTCTTCAGTAACAATTTAACACTAATCCACTTTGTTTGTAACTTCAGTGTCGTATGTCACCCTGAGATGAATTTCTGACCACTTCTCCTCACCATCACTCAGACTACCTCTAACTGTTACTGTATTACTGTAACATTGCTCGATCCTGTCCTGTCTCAGCTCCTCGCCGCTCCCCCCACCCCACCTGCTGCTGCTGAAACCCTCATTCATGACATTGTTACCCTGAGATTTGACTATTCCACTGTAGTCCCTGTGGTCTCCCACTGTCTACCCTCCATTAACTTGAAGTCACCTAAAGCTCTGCTGCTTGGGACTAACTGCAACCAAATCCCATTTACCGACTAATGCTGTGTTCACTGACATATCTTGCCACATTATTAAGCAATGCCTCAATCATCAAATTTTTACTCTTACTTTCAATACCTCCATGCCCTCTTACTGCTCTATCCTGGTAATATTTTCCTTCGAAACCTCCAAGATATTTGGTATCCTTCTTTTCTGGCCATCCATTTCTGAGTATCCCTGAAATTAATTATCCCACCAATGGCAGCCTTATCTTCAGCTACCTCGCCTAAGCTCTGAAATTCTCTCCCTAAACCCCTGTGCATCCTGTCTTTCTTTCCTTCTTTAGATGCACCGTAAACTTGCCTCTTGGATCACAGCAGACGAGTGCTGTAATATCTCCTTGGTTTGCTGTCAAATTCTCCTGTGAAGTGTCTCCGAGCACTTTACATTGTGTTAACAATATTGTAGAAATATGTTGCCTGTGCTTGTAAAACTTCACAAAGATTTCATCATGACCAAATAATACATTGCGTAAGTCACAACAGTACAGGAAAACTTTCTCGGACAATACTGCAGGACTCTGTGTGACATGTCAGACATTGCAGTGGATAGCTCTCCTGACCGTCAATCAATATTGGTACAAGACTCACTCGAAGAGTTGAGCATAAAATCCAGGGCTGAATCTTCAGTGAAGAGCTGAGGAAGTGCTGCAGTAATGAATGTGCTGTCTTTCACTTGAGATCTAAACTGAAAAACTAGCCAGACATTAAATGACAGTTTGTGGTTGAATATATCTTTGTTGCTGTTAATGACCCACTGTCGAGGCTACATCCTCATGGATGCCGCGTTCTGTGGTGCTCGGTCTGTTTGAAATCCATCTATTTATCATGGTGAGAACAAGCTGAAGGGTACCCTATGAAGATGGGACTTCACCTCTATAAGTTCTATGTGTTGGCCAAATCTATTAATATTGTCATGGACAGATGCATCTGTGAAGGTAGATTGGCAATGATGAGGAAGTGAGGACTGCAGATGCTGGAGTACCAGAGTTGAAAAATGTGGTGCTGGAAAAACACAGCAGGCCAGACAGCATCCGAGGAGCAGGAGAATCGACATTTCGGGCATAAGTTGCCAGGCCTGCTATGCTTTTCCAGCACCACATTTTTCAACTCTGGCAATGATGAGGTCCAATAGGGTTTTCTCCCTTGTTGGTTTCCTTATTATCTTTATCAGATCCAATGTACGGGCTACATCCTTTTGGGTTCAGCCAGAAGAGTTAGTAGAGGTATTCTTACTTCACATGTTCCTATGCTGCTTCTTCAACATTCAATATTCAATATTGGGAAAACTGATCCGATTCTCCTTGGTCCCCATCACAGCCCTGACAAGGGATTGAGGCTGATTCAGGCAATTTGCAACATTGGCATCTTTTTAACTTTGAGGTGAGCTTCCATCCAACACGAAGATCACCTCCATACATTCAAACCATGACATTATCCAACTTGTGCGTTAAGAGCGGTCCAGTCCAAAACAGCCTTGTCTTTTAAATTAGCAGGTTGGCCGTTTAGCTCCTATTCCAGCACGAGAGCACATACATTGCAGTTTTGCTAGAGATGCTGTATTTTGGGTGAAATGTTGAACTGGTCCTATATACCCTCCAACATAGATCCAAAACTTGCCATGGTACTGTTTTGGTGAAGAACAGTGGAGTTTATTCCTGATGCCCTGGCCAATATTTATTCCTCAATCTAGTTCACATTATGTGGTCATTATCACATTGCTGTTTGTGGGAGATTACTTGGTACAAACTGGTTGGTATGGTTCCTCGCCTCCACTTCAAACGTGTTCCTTTGGTTGTAAAGCATTTTGGGACATCTGGTGGTCATGAAAAGCACTAAATATATTCTATTTTGTTTTTTTTTAACTTTCTCATCCCTGCCTCAACTCACCTGATGGTAAAACTCTGTACCTATGGATTTACCAAAATTCTCCTGGGTGGCCTCTCCTCTCCGATCTTAAATAATATTGGGTTAATCCAAAACCCTGCTGTAGAGATCTGAATTCCTACTGAGGAGTGCATCCATTGCTCATGTGCTTACTGACATGGGATTCTTGCTCTGTTGACATTTCAATTTTAAAACTCTCAACCTTGATTTTTAAATTGTTCAATGCTTCTCCTCCCCTACAAACATTGATGATCTTTGCGTTGTCTCAATTCTGGTCTCTTGCTCAACTCTAAATTTAATTGCTCCATTGTTACCATCAACTGCTTAAGTCCTAACTTCCGGAGTTCTCCCTCTAAACCTCTCTGGCTCTCTCTTTTTCCCGACCTCCTCTTTTTAGGGTGCTGTCTAAAATCTGGCGTTTCCATAAAGCAAATGAACAGCTGTCTTAATGCTTCCGTATGTGGCTCAGTGCCAAGTTGAGCTTGAACAGACCCTTGTAAAGCTCCTGGGTATGTTTTACAATGTTAAAAGCATGATATAAATGCAGGTTGTTGTCATTGCTATTGTTATCTATTTTCATACATAACCTTTAATAGAACAAAGCTCCAAAGAGCAACATATTAGAAAGTGAGCTGTTATTAAACTCTTAATAGAAGATACTCTGCACTTCAGCAGGAGAATTTCCTCAACACTTTGCCAGTATAACTTTTCCAAAGGCTTTGTTTTTGTGGAGGGTTGCCACCAAGACAAATCGAGAAAGCTCATAAAATAGTGTATACGACCCTTCATTATGAATGAAAGATTTTATTGTTACATATATCCAGGAAGATACAGTGAAAAGTGATATGTCAGCACAATCTGGTCCCACAATAGAAGAATAAAGTGCAGAGTAAGAAAGTTATGCTAAACATTGAAAATTCACTGGTTCGTAAATTTAGGACCTAATTCTTAGGTCTCTCACTTTACGAAGGTTGTCAAGATCTTGGAGAGGTATCAATACAAGGTTTCAGGTAGATGGAGAAACGCGAGAGGTTGGAGTTGTTCCTCTGCAACAAAGCTGTTGAGTAGAGTTTTCGTAAAGATGTTCAAAATCACAATTAATATAGTCAACAAGCTCTTGCAGTGGCAGAATAACAGTATGACTTTTCCAGCTCTGATATCTTGGAAAGATTCAAAGGCAAAATGTAGACAGTTGTTATGATTTGCAATGAAAGAGTGGGGGAGTAGCCCGTAACCTTTCAAAGAAAATTTAATAAATAGACAAAGGGAAAAATAATTGTCAGGCTGCCAACGGGAAAATGGGATTAATTAGGCAGGTCTTTCAAAAAGCTAAGGTAGGCATGATGTGCTGTGTAACCTTTTTTTCTGTACTGTATCATTCTTTGATTCAGTCAGTTAGCAATGGAGAGCTGCGTTAGACAGCACACTGGTGCTGGTTGTATTTGTGCCTTCTATTGGATCAATTCCACCTCAATCCACCAAAACACACAGTAAGATAAATATTTACGTCTTTGACGTGGCTAGATTCTGACAAATGCAGAAAGGCAATGATATTACCCCACAACAGCTCTGTGAATAGAGACCTAACATGAAAGAATTCATTTTTAAAATATTTGGTGAGTGGGGCTAACCTTGTCATTCTAACTGTTCTGAAGCTGTGTTTTTGGTGATGTCGATCGACGAACAAATGTTGGTTAAGGTACCAGAGTAAGAAATTCTACTCTAATTCAAAATGGCACAATTAATTATTTTCTGTCAAATTACTGGCTAGTTTGTGGTTGAATAAATCTGTCAAGCTGGTCTGGAGAGGAGATGGTGTTCCTCCAGTAAGTGCTGTGATTCACTGGAACACTGCAGCATGCCAAGGCAGACAGGTGGGTACGTGAGCAGGAAGCTGTGTTAAAATGACTGGCTACGGGAAGGTCAGGGTCATGTTAGTGTACAGACTGAAGGTCACCCAGTCTGTGTTTGGTTTCTCCAACGTAGAGTAGGCCACATTGGGTGCAGCGAATATAATACACAGGATAGGAATAGGTACAGGTGAAATGCAGCTTCACCTGGAAAGACTGTTCAAGCCCTTGCATGGTGTGCACGGAGGAGGTGAAGGGTCAGGTGTTGCACCTTCTGCGGTTACATGGGAAGGTGAAGTGAAGGGGGGGAGGTGTTTGATGTTTTTGGAATGGACTAGGATGTCCCAAAGGGAACGATCCCTGCAAAATGGAGACGGGGGGAGTGAGGGGAAGATGTGTTTGGTGTTGTGGTTCTGTTCGCCGAGCTGGGAATTTGTGTTGCAGACGTTTCGTCCCCTGTCTAGGTGACATCCTCAGTGCTTGGGAGCCTCCTGTGAAGCGCTTCTGTGATGTTCCCTCCGGGATTTATAGTGGTTTACGCCAGAGGAAACATCACAGAAGCGCTTCACAGGAGGCTCCCAAGCACTGAGGATGTCACCTAGACAGGGGACGAAACATCTGCAACACAAATTCCCAGCTCGGTGAACAGAACCACAACAACGAGCACCCGAGCTACAAATCTTCTCACAAACTTAGATGTGTTTGGTTGCAGCGTTCTGCTGGAGCTGTCTCAAAATGGCGGAGAATGATCCTTTGAATGCGGAGGCTGGTGGGATGAAAAGTGAGGACAAGGGGACCCGATCCCGCTGCTGAGAGTGATGGGAAGAGGCAAGGGTGGAAGCACGGGTGATAGGATGGATGCAACTGAAGGTCCTGTCAACAATATTAGCTGGGAAACCACAGTGATGGAAAAAGCAAGCGATGCCAACAGCGCTGTTTGGAAGGTGGCATCATCCGAACAGATGTGATGCAGACAAAGGAACTGGGAGAATGGGATGGAGTCCTTGCAGGACGTGGGGTTGATGAGTATAGTGACTCCCAACTGTCCTGTCACAAACAATATCAATTACAGGCTAGGAAGATTCTGCCCAAAGTGTCTACAGGAGGTATGATTGGCCTTTTTCTTAAACAGAGGCTCTATCGATTCACCATGACCACCCACCACCTGGCTAAAAATGTTCTCACATTCACTCACTTCCTCCAAAGAAAGGAATTACTCTGGGTACCATATTGGTCTGAGTTTCTTTCATTTCTGTGGAATATATGCAAGATTCCCCTGGTTCCTGTCCTACACAGGAACCCTTGCTAACAACCAATCACGTAATTGTTGGCAAGCAGATGCTCCAGTCAAAATACATTTCCTTTTAGGAGTAGACTGACTTCCTGTAGTGATGATTAGGCTGAGGTTGTGTTGGACCTTCACATAATAGACTTCCTACTCATAGACAAGACTGCGCTTAGCACTGTCTAGAAGCTACAGTCAAATAAATCGATAGGCAGCATACATTGGAAGCAATGGATGCCACTTGGCCACGTATCATAGCCTTTGTGCCCAGTTTTGGGATGTATTAAATTTTACTTCCTCATCAGTGATACGAAGAACATTTTGTTAATTAGTTCATCTATTATTCCTGTACTTTGTAAGAAAAGAGCTGTGAGGGGAATAATGAAATTGCAAAGGTTAACAAGTGAGAGGTGCATGGCAATAAAGGCTGCTGTGAAGACAGCAAAAATGTTTAGAATGAAAATAATCAACCCTACAAAGTAGTGTTTCTCTGGTTGTTCAGGGATGTAGAAAATGGAGTACATGGAGGTCAGAGAGGACTGCAGCCATATGATGTTTGAAATACTGGAGAACTGAATGTCATTGAATTTGTATCTGTAGTGCCTGCAGTTTTAGTATTAGGGTTGTTTTTTTAATAGTAAACTACCACCTTCATTGAGAGTGTGTACTGTTGCAGAGCCATCACACAACAGTTCCAGTCCATCATCTAATGATGCTTAAACATCCTGGGCTTATGTTCGACAGAAGCTAGTTTGAAGATTTGAACTCTGCTGGTGCTAACCCACTCAGTGTTGAAATCAGCCTGATGTGGCCGTTCACTGCCGAGACATTTTTCTGACTGTTGGGCACTGACCTTGCTAAGGGCTACCATTTCTCTGAGGGGTAATGTTACCCACACATGATCAGAGGTAAAGCACAGCAAAATTAGGGGGAACACAGCGACGAATATTTACTTCATTAAATGTAGCAAATGAACAGGGTCAGGGAGGATAAAGTATAGAATGTCATGTCGATGACATTTCGGTCCTGTTTCACTTAGCAGCCCAGCTATAGACCATGCAATTATTGAGACTATGTGAGCTATTCATCTTTCTGTGTCTGACATGTTTTGCAGTTCAAAACTGCTAATCTAGGAAGTTTTATTTCATATGGGACTGTTAACAAGATTGAGATATCACCAAGATGATATAAGGAGCGTTTGGTTACTAAAACGGTGAAAACCAATTTGATTCACTGCTTTAACATGGCAAATAAACTGAGTAACTGCGAGAGATGTTGGGACAATAATCCGCCACCAAGGTCTGAATGATGAACATGAGAAGCATGAACTTTGCATTTGCAGTTTCTGTCGTAACCTGAGGAGTATGGAACTGATTGTCTTTTTTGTAATCCTGCTAGAGACTGTTTACTCTGAAAGGAAACTGCGCTGTGAATGGAGAAGTGGTTAGGCAGGTGAGCTTGACCTTCAAGAAAGGTCAGCATGTTCTGCTGTGCTCCTCCTTCCTCATTTGCACCTGATTAAACACAACTTTCCATTGGTTGGGATGTATTAATTTATTTTTCGTGATGTGGACTAACTTTCACTCAATTTTAGAAATATGTAACAGCATGTTTTCCACATAACAGAGATGCGGCAAAATTTAAGGATCTGCCTCATTATACAATTGAGATGCAACTCGACAATGAATGTGATCTTGCATTTATATTTTTCTGTTCTTTTAATCTGATATTATTCTAATGCCTGGTCAACAGATCTGTCTCCATAAAAATACAAGTCCACACCAATAAATCAAACAGAAAACTCATTAAAACTACATTTTAAATCCACACATTTATTTCCTAGGTGTGATTATATTGAAATATCTGATTGAAGGGTTTACATGATATAATTAGGTACACAGAATCATAGCGTCGTAAAGATATGCAACTCAGAAACAGACCCTTTGGTCCAACTCGTTCACTCAGATATCCTAAATAAATCTAGTCCTATTTGCCAGCTTTTGGCCCATATCCCTCTGAACCCTTCCTATTCATTTACCCATCCAGATGCCTTTTAAATGTTGCAATTGTACCAGCCTCCACCACTTCCTCTGACAGCTCATTCCAGACACGTACCACCCTCTGCGTGAAAAAGTTACCCCTTAGATCCCTTTTATATTTTTCCCCTCTCACATTAAACCTATGCCTTCCACCCCAAGGAATAGATCTTGTCTATTTACCCTATCCATGTCCCGATGATTTCAAAAACCTCTATAAGGTCACCCCTCAGCCTCTGACGCTCCAGGGAAAACAGCCCCAGCCTGTTCAGCCCGTCCTTTTGGCTCAAATCCTCCAACCCTGGCAACATCCTTGTAAACCTTTTCTGAACCCTTTCAAGTTTCACAACATCCTTCTTATATATGAGTGACACTTGGTGATTTATGACTGTATCTAAACCCAGGAGATGAGCTAAAAGGTTTCAAATCACTGCATATATATTTCTGAAATAACCATCTGATCTTAGACCCCACAACAAGGAACCTCACCCATTGGAAGCACAAATAGAAATTCAGGCAAATTAAAAATCTTAAATGATCTGAGTCACGTGCAAATCTATCCTGGAGAACACAATGATAACCTTTTGCTTCTCCTTTTCATTTTCAGCCATCGTTAATATCGTTTCCATCCGGCACGCTTCAGGACAATTCACAAGATACCAGTAAAGGAGAAACCAATGTTTAAACTGTATGAGAGGAAATGCCATTTGGTACAGGCATTGCCGTGGATATTAAAGCAATTAATGATGACTGAAAATTAACTGCCAGGTTTGTTTGGATTTCAAATCAGGCAAGTTGACTTTGATTGGTCAGGGCATTGCTCTGAGAAGTGCATCAGTGATTGACTGTCACCTATTTATTTGAATAGAAACAGATAGAGGATGTGTACATGTTCTTTTGTCTGTAAAGAACAGGACTCGGTTTTATGATGAATGTAACTTCCAGCACACACAAGATGCAATCCACCAAACTCTGGGATGTACAATCTTTAAAACTGGCATCACACTGGCTCTGAAATTCATATACCACATTACTCATTTGTGCGGTAGTTTGAATGTCTATTTGGTTTGGTGGTAGCGTCCTATTTTTGGCAAGCACCACTTGTGTTGCTGCTGCATAGTAGTTGCATTAACCAACTCACTTCATTTATTGCTCAAACTTTATGATTATGGTGAAATATTTGGGATATCTGAATTTTCAGACACATTTAAGAGTTCCCTTAGATGTCTTAATGGTTTCCAGTTGAATTCAAGTTTACATTTGGAATGAAACAGTCAGATGAGCTCCCTTTCCTCAGTGCCACCATTGAAAGCACCCTCTACTCTTGCCTACTGCAAGCTTATCTTCACTGGTCACTTTACACATTGGGATTCCTACAATCCATACAATATAAGATTGGCCTTATGGCTATCTCATGAATATGGCCCAAGCTCACTGCTCACTGTGCAGGCTTGATATAGAAATGAAGCATATCAAAGTCATCCTGCAGGATGGCAGCTGCCTTGGTGATATCCTAATTCACTGTATCACACAAACACATGTAATTGCCCTGAGGCAATCAGTCTTGGTCCTGGAAAGAACCCAGTCATTACCCTGGTATTTCAAATGTTTATCTTGATGCTAATGTGGAGTGGGGGCGGGGAGGGGTGGGGAGAAGCAGGGGGGAGCGTGGAGGGAGAGAGATAAAGAGAGCAAGAGACAGACAGGGAGCAGGTGAGAGAGGGAGAGAGTCAGAGATAGAGCGAGACAGAGAGGAACGAGAATGGCCTTTCACCACAACACTCCTTGCTCCAGGATCTCCAGGGCCCTGGCCACTGAGCAGAGCATCAATTCTTCCTTATTTGCCATGTCCGCGGCAAATAAATAAAACCGTGCAGCCCCGCTCCTGAATGACAGCACTTGTCCAGGTGCATAATTTTCTTTCAAAGATGGCGCCAATACCAGGAATCCTGGGATATCCCAGCAATGGTGAGCACTTCCACCTGCAGTGAGTGGGAGAATAGAATGAGAGGGTGCCATAGTAGCATGTTCCTTTTAAATTAATTTTACGGGATGTGGGTGTAGCTGGGTAATTTATTGCCCATCCCTAATTGCCCAGAGGGCACTTAAGAGTTAACCACATTGCTGTGGGTCTGGGGTCACACATAGGGCAAGACCAAGTAAGGACGGTAGCTTCCTTTCCTAAAGGACATGAGTGAACCAGATGGGTTTTCTGACAAGCAGCAATGGTTTCATAGTCATCATTAGACTCTTAATTCCAGATTTTTTCAATTTAAACTCCACCATGGCAGGATTGGAACCTGTATCATTACCTGGTCTCTAGATTAACAGTCCAGCAATAATACTATTAGGCCATTACTTCCCCAATCATTAGCGAGGCAGGTTTGAGATGACAGTCTGAGAAAATCTGTTTGGTCTCACAGAGGTGAATCCTCCATGAAAATTGGCAAAAAACAACACTTAGTGTCGAAAAGTGTGGTGCTGGAAAAGCACAGCAGGTCAGGCAGCTCTGGGTGCTCCGGTTTCCTCCCACAGTCCAAATATGTGCAGGTTAGGTGAATTGGCCAGGCTAAATTGCCTGTAGTGTTAGGTGAAGGGGTAAATGTAGGGGAATGGGTCTGGGTAGGTTGCTCTTCGGAGGGTCAGTGTGAACTTGTTGGGCCGAAGGGCCTGTTTCCACACTGTAAGTAATCTAATCTAATTTAATCTGAGGAGCAAAGGAGTTGACATTTCAGGCAAAAGCCCTTCTTCAGGAATGTGGAGGAGGAACGGGGCTGAGAGATAAATAGTGGGGTTGGGGTTAGGGTTGGGGCTGAGGGGAAGGTAGGTGGGAAGGTGACTGGTAAATGCAGGTTGGGGTGATTGTGATAGATCAGTGGGGAGGGTGGTGCAGATGGGTGGGAAGGAAGATGGACAGGTAGGATAGGTCAAGAGGGCAGTGCTGAGTTGGAGGGCTGGATCTGGGGTGAGGTGGGGGGAGGGGAGATTTGGAAACTCGTGAAATTGATGTTGATGCCGTGTGGTTGATGGGCTTATGCCCTGACAGCCTGATGAAGGGCTGATGCCCAAAACATCGACTCTCCTGCTCCTCAGATGCTGCCCGAGCTGCTGTGCTTCTCCAGCTCCACACCTTTCGATCCTGACTCTCCAGCAGCTGAGGTCCTCACTTTCTCCTAAAAACAACACTTATCCAATTTCCAATGTGATTCAGATCATCGATTGTGTCTTTACTCTTCTCGTCTCAAATCTATTTGTCTTCTTTCTCCTCTTCCACCAACACTTTTGTCATTTTCATTTCTCTGAATTTCATCCTATTTAGGACCTCCCATTTTGTTCCTTTTCCTACCCTCCACACCCTTGTTTAAAATCTATTACAATCATAACTTTTCCCAGTTCTGGTGAAATTTTAACTTAACTCACCTCTCTGCCTAACCCACTTAACTATTCTGGCATTTTCTGTTTTGATTTCAGAATGCCACCCCTTGCAGAATTTTGCTTTTGCACAGAAAAGGAAAAAGATTCTGGCTCCATTAACTATGTTTCCTTGTTGTTTAGTCACAGATCGACTTTCTGCCATGGTAATACAATTTATAACCTTTTGGATTTAAAGGCCCTGAAATCACAAAAAAAAAGGCACTTATGGTTTGAGCCTCATTCAATAAAAGAAACCTTTGCACAAAGTTCATTGTTCTTGTTTGTAATGGTCTTTCCGACTATTAAATTAATACCCAGAAAAATCAGACCTCTGCAGCCAATTCTCAGAACTGTACTTGCGCTGAGTGAGATTTCTTGTAAAACCCAGAAATCCAAACCTTTTCCACATGGTATGCTGCAAGGCTATAATGCAGCATTTGGAAGCCTAATTTACTATCAGAACACTATTCTTTCCTGTAAATAAGAATTAGTATATTTTTGCCTCTGTCAAAGCACCTACAGTTTTATAAAGGTTTGCTCATTGTGTATTCTTGCAGCTTGAAAGCATTATAGCACCTGAGCATTGAGTCAAAACAGTAACAATACGACACAAAAGAGAAGGCAATTAAAATGGTTCACAATTATGACAACAGACTGGAAACAAGTTATTAATCTGTTATAGTGTAATATAGAGTGATGGCTTTTTCAATTTCAACCATGAATTCTTTTATGTTCCGTTCCATCTCATCTGGTGTATACACTGTTATGCTGCTGGTTTGGTTCCCTGTATAACTTGGCAAAACAGTTACTTTTTTTTTACAGAAAATTGCTTTCACCCAAGGAAACGCATTGACTGTGAGGCAGTGCCTGGTCTCGACATTCACAGCAATATTCCCAGTGCTTTTGTCCTGTTGAAAGTCAGCGTAGAGCAATTTACATTCAGGGAAATCTGGGGGAGGATGAGAGTGACATGAAGCTCAGATTTGCTAGATCTCTGAGTGCATTGTCTAATTTTCTAGGCTCAGGAGAAGTGTTGTAGAACAGGGAGACCTAGGGGTTCACGTACATAATTCTTTGAAGTTTGCATCACATATAGGGTGTTTAAGAAGGCACTTAGTGTGCTTGACTTCATTGCACAGATCTTTGTGCATAGGGGTTGGGACCTTTAATTGAGGTTGTACAGGACATTAGTGAGGTCTCATCCGGAGTACTGTGTTCAGCTCTGGTCTCCCCATTACAGGAAGGATATTATTAAGCTGAAGAAGGTTTAGAAAAGATTTACCAGACCGTTGCTAGGAATGGAGGGTTATTGAGTTAAAAGGAGAGGCTGGATTGGCTGGGATTCTTTTCACAGGAGTATAGGAGGCTGAGAGGCGACCTTATAGACATTTAGAAAATCAGGAGGGATATAGATAAGTTGAATGGCAGTTGTCTTTTCCGTAGGGTAGAGGATTTCGAGACTACAGGGCATATTCTTAAGTGAAGTGGAGAAAGTTTTTAAAAAGACATGAGGGCAATTTCTTTTACACAGGAAGTGGTTCGTGTATAGAATGAACTTCCAGAAGATGTGACGGATGAGGGTACAATTACAACATTTAAAAGACACTTAGGTGAGGACATGAATAAGAAATGGTTGGAGGGATATGTGCCAAATGCAGACAAAGTGGGACTAGTTTTGTTTGGGATTATGGTCGGCATGGACTGGTTGGACCGACAGGTCTGTTTCCAGGCTGTATGGCTCTATGACCCAATTTTCATTTGGAAGTGATATCTTATATATATTGGGAGATCAGAAAATCAAGTTCTTAAATGCTGATGTATTGAACATTCCCAAAGTTACATTCGAAACAGATATTTATTAATATAGGTACACTTATAGGATCTGATGAACTATGTGTACAGGAGTTGCATTCATGAGAGAGACTGGAATGGGGTTGTACGATATCATTTCCTGTGAAATGTTGTGTTTCATGTTAACTTTACAGGGGAAATTAATGAAGGGCAAAGGTAAGTCTGTAAGTTTTCACACTTTATAGGAGTGGTTACTTAGCAAGCATTTGAAAAGCAGAATAATGTTAGCTCTTGACCATACATTAATAAGTCACTGCCAGTAATAAGCTATGTAAGAAGCAATGTTCATGCATGTGCTACATCTAACATATCAAACATACTAAGTTACATAATGAATTTATGCGGGCTGATCTCGCTCAGTGGGTATTTGCGTGTAGCATTTTGACATAACTGACTGGGCAATTGCACTGAAGAATACCAGGTTCACAGGGTTAGGTGTGCCAACAGGAGCTGCACTATATTCCCTACTGTGTGCGTCCCAGGCAATCTTTTATGTTCAAGCACTGAATCAGAAAATTCTGCCTTGCCATCTTTCTAGCACTACCTGTGGAAGGGAATTGACCCAGATCTCCCTTGTAGACAGAGTGGAGAAGTGTGGTGCTTTTCCAGCAGCTCATGAACAGGTTATCTGTCTGCCTTCTTTTTGAGAAAGGTTGTCTTAACCAAGGGGTACAGTAGATGATTGGTTATAACATTCAAATAGCAAAACAGGGTCCAGAGTCCACCTGTGGCAAGCAGTGAAATAATTTAATAAATTTAACGACATGCTTGTTGAATGTGGTAAAAACACCACGAAAGCACTTTGAGTTATAAAAATCCAATGGATCACCCATGCCACTTATATCTGTTCCGGCCTCCATTTGACTCCAGTTCCATCCTTTTGCTCCATTGTTGATTCGTGTGCTCCTGCAGATCGACAGTTCTGCCACCTTGTGCCTTCTGAAAGCAAATGGAAAACAGGGATCAGAACGCATTAGGAGAACAACATCATCACAAAAATGTAATCATCTGACTTCAATTGCAACACCAGATATGAAAAAAAGCATACAACTAAGGGCCAACATACAGCAGATATGTAGCAGATGTTGACCTTTGTTAAGTGAAGCAGAATTACTTGTCCATTACTTTTGGCTTCAGAAATTCAGAAACTGAATATAACCTTTGATAATACAAAAATAATTGCTTGTATTCTTAAAACTGCTTTCTTATATGCTGTACTAGAATTAATTGAGGAACGGTTGCATTTGCAGCTGCAATGAAAGACTAAAAGCGTTGAGTTCAATGGATATGGGGCAAAAGTGGGAATAGGGTATTTGAGTTTGAGGATCAGCCATGATCATATTGAATGGTGAAGCAGGCTCATAGGGCTGAATGGCCTACTCCACTTGTTTCGATAAAGTTATGTGTTATTTAACCAAATAGTGTGGCCTTGGTTAAAAAAATCAAATATTATATATGAATATATCTTACAGGAGAAATGTAACCTAACCTATTAACGTTGGTAATAGGATTACACACTATTGGGATTTATCAAAGCAATCTGTCAACTGAGCCAATATAAATGCTTCCGTCTAACCAATAGAGGTGCGTGTGAAGGGAGGAAGTGAGAATCGCTGATGCTGGAGATCAGAGTCAGATAGTAAAGGAGGACTAGGTCGACAAATCAATGCTGACTTTTTTTTTATTCACTCATGTTGCCTGTCCCCCATTGCCATTGAGAAGGTGGTGCTGAGTATTCCTAGCCAGTGACCTGCTCTTATAACCAAAAGAGAAAATGCTGGAAAATCTCAGCAGGTTTGGCAGCACCTGTAAGGAGAGAAAAGAGCTGACGTTTCGAGTCTAACTGACCCTTTGTCAAAGCTAAAAAAAGGGAGAAATAGGGAGGTATTTTCCTAGTCCACTCCTCCATCACACCGAACACCTCTCCCATCACACACGGCACCTTCCCATGCAATCGCAGAAGGTGCAACACCTGCCCTTTTACCTCTTCCATGCTGACTATCCAAGGCCCCTCACACTCATTTCAGATTAAACAGGGTTTCACTTGTATCTCTTTCAATTTGGTCTATTGCATTCGTTGCTCCCAATGTCGTCTCCTCTATATCGCAGAGACAAAACGCAGACTGGGTGATCGCTTTGCTGAGCACCTTCAATCTGTACGCAATCAGGTCCCGAACCTTCCCGTGGCTTGCCACTTCAACACACAATCCTGCTCCCATGCCCACATGTCTGTCCTTGGCCTGCTGCAATGTTCCAGTGAAGCTCAACGCAAACTGGAGGAACAGCATCTCATCTTCCAACTAGGCACGTTACAGCCTGCCGGTCTCAACATTCAATTCAACAACTTCAGATGATTATCCCATCTTGACCCCTCTGTTTTCATTCTGCTCCGTAATTTTATTTCATTTATTTTCTTTATCCATTTTTAAAATTTTTTTTCACTGTTCTGTAACTCAGATTGGCTCTCTTTCTCTCGTTCCCCACTCTCTCATCACCTTTTTCCTCTCCTCTTCTCCCTTTGCGACCCTTCTCCCCTGTTTTCCATTTTGCCTCTGCTTCATCCATCCCGCCCATATTTTGTCACATAGCACTGGTCATTCACAGCTCCTAATCTCCCTATAATCTCTCTATGCACTGTCATTATCACCTCTTTATTGCTACCTTTGCTTCTGGAGTCATGACTCACCTTCTCTCTGTCTCGTATAAATACCTCCCTATTTTTCCCTCTTTTTAGCTTTGACAAAGGGTCACTTAGACTCAAAACGTCAGCTCTTTTCTCTCCTTACAGATGCTGCCAGACCTGCTGAGATTTTCCAGCATTTTCTCTTTTGGTTTCAGATTCCAGCATCCGCAGTAATTTGCTTTTGACCTGCTCTATAGTCAGTCCATTTGAGTTTCTGGTAGATGGTAGCCCCCAGGAAATGAGGGATTCAGTGATGGAAACAGTATTGAATGCCAAGGCGTGGTGGTTGGTTTGTTTCTTATTGGTGATGGCCATAGCCTGGCATTTGTGTAGCATGAATGTTACCTGTCACTTGTCAGTACAAGCCTGGATATTGTAAAGGCCTCATTGCATTTAAACACTGATTCTTCAGTACCTAAGGAGTCGCGAATGGTGCTGAACAAAGTAATAATCGGTATACATTTCCACTTCTGACCTTATGATGGAGGGAAGGTCATTGATAAAGCTGAAATGGTTGGGCTGAAGACACTGCCCTGGGGATTCCTGCAGAGATGTCCTGGAGCTGAGATGACTGACCCACCCGCAACCATCTTCCTATATGACAGGTATGACTCCAACCATTGGAAAGTTTGCTTACTGATACCCATTGATTCCAATTTTGTTGGGCTCCTTAATACCATACTCAGACAAATGTGGCCTTGAATTCAAGGGCTGTCACTCACTTCACATCTGGAAGTCAGCTCATTTGTCTATGTATGAGCCAAGGCTGTAAGGAGGTCAGGAGTTGAATGGCCATAACAGAACCCAGACACCTTCCATCACTTTACTGAAGATCAAAAGTTGATTGATGGGACAGTAATAGGCTTGGTTGGATTTGTCCTGCTTTTTTATACAGGACATATCTGGGTAATTTTCCATATTTCAAGATTGATTTCAGTGTTGAAACTGCATTGGATCAGCTTGGTTAAGGGATTGGCAAGATCTTGAGCATAAGTCATCAGGACTATTGCCAGAATGTTGTCAGGCCCCATTAACCTTTGCAGTATCCTGGGCCTCTAATTGTTTCTTGATATCACGTGGAATGAACTATATTGGCTGAAGACTGGTATCTGTGATGCTGGGGACCACTGGAGGAGGCAGAGATCCATTGGCAGTTCTGCCAGTGCTTCACCCGTAGCTTTTGCACTTTTGTAAGATGGATTCTTATGTGGACCCAAAGTACAGTAGAAATCCACATTAAAACAGTACCTGGACTCGGCAAGATGGCAGCAATTCTGTAGAACTGCTGTGGACAGTTCTGCCGAACATCCAAGGCATAATGGTGTTTTTTGCCATCCCTGGCCAACTTATGTGGTGGAATTATGAGTTTAAAACTTACAGAACACATATTTGTTAATATTTGGGAGTGGGAAGGATGCCAAAGGGAAAAGGAGTGAGCAACAGCAGCAGGGAGGACACTCCCCTGCAGCACCTATAACACCAGAGACTGCAGCAGCAGCAGCAACCTCTCCTGACCCCCCCCCCCGGGACCTGACAGACTCACCGGAATTGGCTGCGGCGATGGGAAGACTTACCTTGAAGATTGGAGCTGCGATTGATGATATTCGTGGGGAGATTCGTGCCCAGGTCCAACCTATCACATCTATGCTGCAGAAGCATGAGCAGGAGATCCAGGGCCTCGGGGAGAGGCTGGAGGAGGTGGAGGGTCGAACTAAGGCCTTGGAAGCTGCGATGGAGTCCTCATCCAGTCGGATCCAGGTGCTGGAGCGAGAGATGCGGGCCTTGCGAAACCATATTGATGACCTCGAAAATCGAGGTCGGAGGATAAATCTCCGATAAATTGTTGGGCTCCCTGAAGGTGAGGAAGGTCAGCAGCCAGTCAGTTTCTTTGAAAACTGGCTGTCGAAGTTTTTGGGCCTTCACATTGAGTCCAGCAGGCTGCAGATTGGACGGCTTATCGGGTTACAGTGCACAGGTCAGGCCCAGTGCAGCATCCTCGCCCGGTCCTAGTGCACTTCCACTCATATAAGGACAAGCAAAAAGCCATAGAAGCCTCTAGATTACTGGGAAAAGATCCACAGGCGCTGCTGTAAAAGGGGTCAAAAATCATGTTTTTCCAGGATTTCTCAGCAGCTTTAGTTTGAAAAAGGAAGTCCTTCGATGAAGTTAAAAAGAGGCTGAGGACCCTGGGCACCCAGTACTCCATGAGGTACCCCGTAGTGCTCCACTTCAGCCACGAGGACTCAGGCTATACATTTGACTCGGCGGATAAAGCTAAAAACTTTGTCGACACCTTAAAATAGACGGATTGGCCTGAAGAATACGGTTAATGTTTGTTCTCTTTTCCTTCTTTCCCAATGTTTTCCCTTCCTTCTTTTTTATTCCTTTCTTTTCTCCCTAATAATTTCTTTTTTTGGAAAGCGGGGAGAAAACCTTGGAATAAGTTGTTCCTTTTTTTTAATAACTGGGATTCTGATGGGAAACTTTGTGGATATTCTTTGTTGTCTCCCCTTTTTTTTGTTTGTTCTGTTTCTCTTTTCGTCACAATTAGGGTTGACATGAAGCCAGGGAGGGGTGGAGGGCTCATCCTGACTTTGTCTTTTTTTCTGTTGATTTAAGAATCATCTCCTTGTTTTTTTTTCTGGCCTAAGGCTGGGGCACAGTCCGGGTTTGAAGGAGCTTTGAAGGAGGGGATGGGTAGGGTGAGTGCCCCCTATGGGCAGGGGGAAGAGTCTTCTATTCAAGGTTTTATAGTTGGCTTTCTTTGCAGTTTTTTGGTAGTAATCGTTGTTTATAGTTATGATAGAGTAGTTTTTGATTCTATGAGTCTTTATTTACTTATGCTTGGCGCTTTGTAAACAGGATTTTCCTTCCGAGGGGTTCAAGGGTGTCTGAAAGGGGATATGGCTAAGTGGTGCACCAATTAAATGGTGCACCTGGAGTATTAAGGGAAGTCATTCGCCTGCTAAAAGGAAAAAAGTGCTTTCTAACCTTAAGATATCGCTTTGTTGCAGGAAACCCATCTTGATGATGGAGACCACCTGAAATTACAACAGGGGATTATGACCGGGTATTCTTTTCATCCTTTACTACTTAAAGTAGGGGAGTGGTGGTACTTATCCAGAAAAATCTTCCGTTTACATTATTAGAGCAGGTGAAAGATGAGCAGGAACGGTTTGTGATACTTAAAGCCCTGATACAAGGGGAGGAATATGGCATTTTAAATGTCTACTGTCCTCCGGTGCATCCCCTCAAATTTTTGATTAGTGCTTTCTTTAAGTTGAGTGCTTTTGGAACACGGCACATTGTTATAGGGGGGGATCTTAATTGTCTTTTGGATCAGACAGTGGACAGGATGCCTTGTGGGCCCCCAACTATTTCTTCGCAGGCCAAGCAGGTGGTTGACTTATGCGAGGAGTTGGGGCTGGTGGATATTTGAAGATGTCTTTACCCTACCGGCAGGGACTTCACCTTTTTTTCAAACCCACACAAATGTCACATGAGGATTGACCTCTTTCTGGCTCCCTCGGCCCTTCTGGATTCGATTATGAGTTGTAAAATTGGGAATATAGCTATCTCCGATCATGCGATGGTATATTTGGAGGTTAAGGCCAAGAGTGAGGGGCTAGGTTTGCAGCACTGGCGTTTGGACCCTTTTCTCCTTAAGGTTTCCAAATTTGTGGAATACCTTTTGAAGGAGTTTCAGGAATTATTAACTATCAACTCAGGCACGGCTAGTAGTCCGTCTATGCTATGGGAGACTGCTAAGGCCTTTGCTAGGGGATTAGCTAATTCCTATTCGGCTAGCCGGAAACAACAGAAGGAGGAACAGCAGCGTCTACTTGAGACGTGGCTGAAAGCCGCCGAGGCAGCACATTTTGCGCGGCCTTCGGTGACTAAGCTACAGCGGATCACGGCCCTTCGGGCTGCTTTGAATTCAATACTGACACAAAACGCAAAGAAAGAACTTGCTTTTGCTAGACAAAGGCTGTTTGAATATGGGGATCGGCCAGGGAAGTATTTAGTGTATCTGACTAGGAAAAAGCGTGTTCCCCAAACCATTACTGTAATCAGAGACAGCGCCGGGGTCCTTACATATGATGCTAAAAAGATTAATGAGGCTTTTCGGAGCTTTTACTCTGAATTGCATCAGTCTGAAGGTTGCGAAGACAGGAGGGCTGAAATTGAGACCTTTTTTAAGAACTTGGACCTCCCAGAGGTAACCTTGGAACAGGCCTCTCTCCTTAATGCCCCCTTGACAGTTCAGGAAGTACAGGAGGCAGCTAGGCAACTTCAGAGTGGGAAAGCGCCTGGCCCTGATGGTCTCCCGGGTGAGCTTTATAAGGAGTTTATAGGGATTCTGTCAGGGCCGATGTTGGAGATGTACAATCACTCCTATGTGCATGAATGCCTACCAACATCTTTGAGAGAAGCTAATATTTCCTTAATTCTTAAGAAGGGGAAAGTTCCTGAGGATTGTGACTCAAACAGGCCCATCTTTCTATTAAATTCAGACTTCAAGATTCTGTCTAAGATCCTGGCGATGAGATTGGAAAGGGCATTGCCCCATATTGTTAAAGAGGACCAGACAGGCTTTATAAGGGGCTGTAGGTCGTCTAATAATATTCGAAGGTTGCTGAATGTGGTCCAAGTTTGTCAGCAACGATCGATTCAGGGGTTGGTGATTTCCTTAGATGCAGAGAAAGCATTTTATGCAAGGTCTGGGAGCAAGAGCTAGGATTGGAGATCTCTTCTGAAACATGGGAGAACATATGGGAGAATACTCAAAAGATCTCAATCTAGTAGGACATGCGCTATGCAGTTAAAAGTCCTGCACAGGGCTCATCTGGCCCCAGGCTGTCTGGTGAAGTTTAAAAAAGGGGCATCTTCCGTGTGCCCCAAATGTAAAATAAGTGTAGCTACTCTTACCTGTTGCTTCTGGACGTGCCATAGGCTCCATGTTTACTGGAGCGCTGTGGCGGGAGAGATTTGGAGGGTATTGAGGACTGAAGTCTCTCCTCTTAGGTCTACCGAATTTACCATCTTTAGATGGGTATGAGAAGAAACTATTTAATATTCTTGCATACTGTGCACGGAAGAATATTCTGATGAACCGGGTGTCTGACAACCCGTCGGGCTTGCTGGGATGGCAGAAATTAATGATGGAGCACATTCCCTTGGACTTTTTTACAAACATGGTGCACCACACACCAGACTATTTTTATAAGACATGGCAGCCCTATGTGAGTTATTTGGATATAGATTTGTCAGTTATCTTAACTACTGCGTTTGTTTAACCAGGATGGTTAGATTTGTCGAGCCCTGGGCCCCGGAGGGGGTCTCCCGAGTTAATATGGGTATATATACAATGCTCCCATTCCTTTGTTTGGGAGATCTGCGCCGAGCATAACTGTTCTGTATTTTGTGGGCTTTTTTGCATTTCTTTTTTTTTGATCTATTAGTTATTTCCTTATTTATTGGTGTTGCTTTGCACAGTGATCGGGTTTGTTTTGTATTATAGGGTAGGTTAGTAGTTAGCAAACAGTAGTTGTAATTTGTGTTTTTTCTTTCTTTTTATTATGCTGATATTTGTTATTGATTGTATTTTTCAATGATTTTAAATATTTGTAAAGTTAAAAAAATTTGCTAATAAATATATCTACAAAAAAAAACAGTACCTGAAGGGACAGTGCTTTGATATCCATTTTGCTGCAGCGTTTGGAGAATTAAACAAAATCAGTTCCAACCCCACACTGAGGGCGTATGCAACTATCCTTCGTTTCCCAATGTACCTGAAACCTTTCTGCCATATCAGAGGAGCATTTACACCTTTTATCTTTATATCAGGGACACACTGTAAAAAACAGGAAAATATTCACCTGCAGTTAATGTGCATGTGAACCTGCAGCAAGGAAGGAGAAAGAATTCCTGCAGCCAACATTCACAGCAGCCAGCCCCCATCATCAGCCTACATTTATTTGCTGGAGTCAAAATGCATTCCTGAATTAACCAGCATGAACATAACATTCTAAGTTAACATCTTGTTCGCCATATGAGGAATTTCCATTAAGACAAATGTTCATTTCTTAATGGACTTGTTAAAAAGCTGCTAGTGCTACTCAAAATGGATTTTACAGTTTCCCTGTAAATTTTTTAGCTATTAGTCTTAGACTTTTAAAATATCCCCCATCTTGAGATGCCAACTGCAGACAATGTACCTGCATATATCTCTTTTCAGCAGCTTGTTTTTCCTGGAACAGGTTGTTAGGCTGCTACTTTCTCCCCACCCCTCCCATTTATCTCTCCACCCAGGAGGCTCTCTGCCTGTATTCCTGATGAAGGGCTTTTGCCCGAAACGTCGATTTTCCTGCTCCTCGGATGCTGCCTGACCTGCTGTGCTTTTCCAGCACCACTCTGATCTAGA
The DNA here is from genome assembly GCF_004010195.1 of Chiloscyllium plagiosum. Taxonomy (NCBI): domain Eukaryota; kingdom Metazoa; phylum Chordata; class Chondrichthyes; order Orectolobiformes; family Hemiscylliidae; genus Chiloscyllium; species Chiloscyllium plagiosum. The sequence goes on along the minus strand of NC_057710.1, from coordinate 151,766,343 downwards.
CTCTGGTTTCCAGCATCTGCAGTCATTGTTTTTAACTCGTTGCTTGAGGGACACCACTTTGCATGAAGTGTGCCTGAGTTGGGGTTTCTTTGTTCTTATCACCTGCCAACGTGCGTTTGAAGGATTTGCGGGTGTACAATCAATGTGTTTTGTCAGTATTATTGCACCTTGCCTGTAATATGAATGCATGTCCCACGGTGAGCAAGTCCTGGAGTGGGACTTGAACATGGAGTGAGAAAGAATCATCTGGACCTGTAACATTAACTCCGCGCTCTCTCCACAGATGCTGCCAGACCGGCAGAGCTTTTTCCGGCAATTTCTGTTCTTGTTTCTGATTTACAGCATCTGCAGGTCTTTCGGTTTCTCTTTAACATGGAATTTGTGGCCGAGCATCAGTCATGCCAGCACATTTTAGCTTGGCATTTTAGCCATTATGGAGCATACATAAAACTTATTTTATATTCAGTCACCAGTGGAACCTGCCTGGAATGAAATTTCCTCATTAGAATGCTGGTATTTCTGTTTGACTTGTGTAATTTAACATATAGTGTGATGTAACATCATGGCCCAGTGACAAAAAGCTGCTAATCTCTCCAAGGCAGTAAATGCTTGCTCTCTGCAAGTGAAAAACACTCACATTGAAACTTGATTTTTGATGTGTAGGTGAAACGATAAAAATTAATTGGTGCTAGAACTCAGAATTGAAGGAACATTTTGAATATTTAGTGCAAGTTGCTTGAAGCTACGCATTTCTTTTTCAGTCAAATATTTGTTCCAGTTTTAAAATTTTTTTTCTTGATCTCTAATTACTTAATGAGCAAATGGTTCTTAATAATACCTCTGCACAATTCTTTATCACATTTGCTTGTTTCCTGATACATAATACTGATCCATAATCCTTAACCATGCAAATGCTGTTATGCTGACATCAAGCACCAATATTTACTGCACTCTGTAATCAGGTTCAAGGCTGGACTCTCTTTTCGTTTGTTGTATCTTTTAGAGCTAATAAATTTTGAAAATGCATCAGTGATGACTCCTCTTGAGAAATGTGCTCCTATTCTCTTTCCAATCTTGTTATCATTCCTACCAATCCTTTAAACAGGATTAGCTGAATCAGTACATTAATCCTTGGTTTATCCCACTCCAATTAAATTCACATTCCCTTCTGTGATGCCTACCAATTGTCTAAATGCCAGTTATTGCAAGTGCCAACAGAAATGAACTCAGAGCTCTGTGGATTCAAGCCAAGCCACTTTGCAGAACAGCATTCACCGAAAGGCGCCAAAAAATTCATTTGAGTAAAACTTAGCAGTACATTCACTCTTGTGGCCAGATAGATGAATTTATTTGAATTTCTGCAGCAGCATTTAGTGAAGCCTCTGGAAGATGGAAAGCAGGGTTGATGGGAGCACATAATTGTGCAGGCAGTATCACATCAGCTTCTTGATGTTGGGTGAAAGTTGGGAGCTAGGTTAGTGGCAGATTAAAAACAGGTCATGGCTCCCAAGTGGGAGGAACCTCACTGAGATTAAATCCCACATTTACAATTAAGTCGGAAGCGAACAAAAAAAATCAAGTGCTTTCAAGTCCATGACTGGCTAAAAGTGACATGCATCAATCGAGATAGTACTGCTGGTGGGTTTGTAGTGAGGAGGAGCCACTTTTCCTGGATGGTGGGGGAGGGGGCGATCTATTAAACCAAGATGGTGCCAGATATGGTCGACTTCATGCAAGCTCCTGCCTGCAGATCTAAGTTTCCTATTTCCTGCAATCATTCTACACTCTTTAAACTTAATAGCATGCTTTTAAAAATTATTAATAACTCTGTTTTATCTAAACTAACACACGCACCAGCCAGTTTCGCAACAGTTTCTACCATCCTGTCATTACAATATGAATGGACTCACAAACTCTTAACATTCACCTGTACCTGTGTTTTTGTTTTTGCTGCTGTTTACCTGTTAGTTACTTACTTATGCTACTTAACTCTGTGATCTACCTGTATTGCTCACGGGACAAAGCTTTTCACTGTGTCTCAGTACACGTGACAATAAATTCAATTCAATTCAATTCAATTAAACTGGGGGAGGAGGCTGAGCTGTCATACTGAGCTTGGGTGGCAGTTATTCAGTGAGTCAGAGCAGCACTGTCCATGGAAAGGAAGGTCAGTCTCTATTGAAGGCAAGTCAACCCTGACATGGGGGATACTGACTGTGATTAAGAGCAGGTCAATGGTGAGGCTGGGCAACTCGTGGGTAAGCAAAGACAGGTCAATGATGGTAAAGGGACAGTCATGGATGATAGGGGCAGGTTTGGCAATCATGGGAGTATGTCCTTGGTGCCATGGTGGTAGGGTGGAGTTGGCGGGGGGGGTGCAGGTTGATGATGACAAAACAGCTCTAGCTTGACCATCAATAAAGGAAGATGGCCAATTGATCAAGGATGATAGAAATTGGTGATCTGGTGACAGAGGGAATGTGACTGAGGTTGATAGCCTGCAGCTCCAGTGTCAGAGTGGTATCTTTCCAAAGATAATTATGATGGCCGGAAGTGGTACACAGGCCAGGTGGAAGAGGGAGTTGTCTGCACTAAACAGTACCTCAGAACAGCAGCAGTGGAAGCCTTTGGCTCTGGCTGAATCTCCAAGTGGTCTAACAGGCATCCCAAGTGATGGATGGTATAAGCATGCAGTTAGGCACTCAGTGAGTAAGCAGGCCTGAGATACAGTCTGGTCCAATCCTTGAGCTGGCTGCCAGACTTTGCTGCAACCTTCTCGCTGCTAGTTGCCAGTGCACCCAGCAATCTGAGTCTGATGCCTCGTGAGTAGTCTGCCGATATATTGGAGAATGGCAGGGTGTTTATGATGGTCTGGAAGATTCTGATGCTCATGTCCACGGATGAAGGGTGTATACATGTGTACGTAGTTTGTGCCCATTGATGGTGTTCTGAGATGTTGTTGCTCAATGCCCAACATGGTGGTTGCTCAGACCAAGTGCTGAGCTGAGTCCACCAGGTATATGCTCTCGTTTCTTTGTTGGGTTTTCCTGATGTTCAGCTTGCTTGATGACTTTAGTAAGATGGGAGCATGAATATTAATGAGGCAAGTTGTGGCCTTAACAATATTAATCTCCATCAACTGGCATTTTGCTGTTCCCTAGCAACTGTCTCGCCACGCAGCATGTGAAATGCATGAAAGCTGGAATGAGATGATCTTGATGCTGAGATGGCCCTTGCTGCACTTGTCACCTGATTCTGCCACATAGACTTACAGAGATGGAAATTCTGCTGCAATCCATTTATGGCACCTTGGTCAGGCTGGAGAGTGTCCTGTTGTCCTCACTGTTAATCACTGGGTGTCAGAGGAAAGGAGGGGGTGAAAGAGAGAGAGAGAGAGAAAACGCTAATCCCGGGGTCCTATTCTGCTTCCCTTCCCCGGGGCTGCCCTGCATCACTGGCCCCAAAGCCCATCCTGGCGAAGGGCTTATGCCCGAAATGTCGACTCTCCTGCTCCTCAGAAGCTGCCTGACCGGCTATGCTTTTCCAGCAGTACATGTTTTAACTCGGAAGGCCACCCTTTCTACCCTATCTAACTGAGCTGGGACAGAGGGTCTCGATGGTCACCCCTGAAGTGGTTTCTGTCAGCTTGGATGGTGGTGAATGTTGCTGGCACTGCCCTGGCCAGTATCTCGGCTCTCAAGCCACTTCGCGTTGGTATATGGAAGTTCATGGATGAGAAGGTCGTTTGTTCTCGTTCTTTCCCTGAGTCTGTGATGGTTACAGTCTATGACTCACTGTGACTAGCTGTGTCTGATTCACAACCATTCTGGCCGAACCTCCAGTTGAATCCCACCTTCCTTAGAGATCAGGGCTCCCCTGTTACACTGACTGCCCGTTCCCCATACCTCCTGCCAAATCCGGATTTGATTACTGAGTCCCTCACGGGGCTGAATGAGCTCCTAATTAATGGATGAGGTGCAAATGGTTCTCCGACTAAAGTAAATGGGTTATCAATAGTTTTGAATGCCCAGAACTTCTCTTGGATGGACGTAGGTTAAAGTTTTACTGAAAATGTAAGGCCTTCACATTCAGAGGCAAACTGGTTTGCATGTTGTACAATGGTGTTGCATGTTCAGTATCCCTGTGTCCAACCAAACGAATTGAAAGTTGGATGGGTTTGTAGGCTCCATAATGTTTCTCACCCCTACCCCTACTCTCACCCTCCTATCTATTTCTCAGAACCCCCCTGCTCAACATCTTCCCCTCTATTAACCTCTGGACGCAGTGCATCATCCTCCCCCATTTCCGCCACCTACAGCAGACCCCACCACCAGAGATATATTTCCCTCCCTATCCCAATCTGTGTACTGTGGAGACCCTTCCTTCTGCAACTCCCTCATTAGGTACATGCCACCCACCAACCCACCCTCCACTCCCAGCACCTTCCCTTGCCACCACAAGAGATGCAAAACCGGCACCTACACCTTACCCCTGCCTACCTCCAACCAAGGAACCTCCCCAAAGGAACCTTCCTCATCTGGCAGAGATTTTCCTGCACAACCAAACACCTCATCTACTGTGTCCGTTGCTCTCAATGTGGTCTCCTCTACATTGGGGAGACAGGACGCCAACTCACAGAATGTTTCAGAGAACATCTCTGGGACACACGCACCAAACAACCCCCAATGCCCAATGGCCAAACACTTCTGCTCACCCTTCCACTTCCCCCAAGGACATACAAGTCCTGGGCCTCCTCCACCACCAAATCCAAGCCACCTACCGCCTGGAGGAAGAAATCCTCATCTTCCACCTTGGGACCTTCCAACCGTACGGCATCAACGTTGACTTCACCAGTTTCCTCATCTCCCCTCCCCCCACCGTCCCAGATCTAACCCTCCAGCTTGGCATCTCCTTCTTGAACTGTCCCACCTGTCCATCTTCCTTCCCACCTATCCATGCAACCCTCCCGTCTAACCTATCACCATCACCCCCCCCCCCACTTGCATCTACCTATCACCTTCCCAGCTACCTCATCCCCACTGTTCTATTAATCTCTCAGCCCTGCCTTCCCCCCACACGTTCCTGATGCAGGACCTTTGCGCGAAATGTTGATTCTCCTGCTCCTCGGATGCTGCCTGACTTGCTGTGCTTTTCCAGCGCCACACTTTGCAACTCCCGAATGTCCAAGTTGTTTGTTCTTCAGGCTGGTGTTCATTGTATTTAGTTGAGCTGTCTGTGGGGGTCTTCCTTTCGCTTTTCAAGCTAAGCCCCTGTTCCAGCCAACTGCCCCACTGCCTAATCTGTCTCAGCCAGAGAGCTCAGTGAGTCTTAGTTCAAATGTGAATTCCTCAAACTCACATCCCAAGATCAGAGGGTTTTAGTCCAGGGTATCTGATGGGGAGTTTTACCCCACCTTACAGTGAGAGGTCACTCAGGTGACTCACCACAACGGCATTCAGCTCACGTCCCTCCCCCCACCTCCAACGCCTCCCACCCCACCGCCCCAGCCCCCAGCCTCAATTAATGGCACTTATTCAGAGCTGACCAGGTTTTCTTTCTCGTCAGATCTTCGATTTGTTCACAGGGTGTGAGCATCACTGGTAAAAGCAGCACTTATTCCTGACCACGAGAAGGTGAGGTGAGCAATATTTTTGAACCATTCATGCATTCCATTTGATGTGGTCACATATCTGTTGTAGTGAAGAAGAGTTTTGACTATCCTTGTTTTTCCAACCAAAGTGAATCATTTCACACTTCTCTGCCATAAATTCCACCTGCCACCCATTTCATCAGGTCTGTTTGGGATCTGTAGGTCTTCCTGTACCTAGAGATGCATTGTTTTAGTCTCAGAGATTGTGAATGGCATTACATATCCTGGAATAATCAATGACCTAAAGATGGTCATTTGGGGAGTAGTTGAAGATGTTTTAGTTGAAGACACCAATCTGAAGAATTCTACGGTGATGTCATAAGCATAATAGAATCCCGACAGTGTGGAAACAGGCCCTTCGGCCCAACAAGTCCATACCGACCCTCCGAAGAGTAACTCGCCCAGACCCACACCCCTATCCTCTATTTACCTCTGACTAACACACCTAACCTATGCATCCCTGAACACTATGGGCAATTTAGCACAGCCAATTCACCCTAACCTGCACAACTTTGTGTACAAGATGATTAGGGGGTTAGATAGGGTTGACAGTGTGAACCTTTTCCCGCGTATGGAGTCGGGTATTACAAGGGGGCATAGCTTTAAATTAAGGGGGGGTAGATATAGGACTGAAGTTAGGGGTAGGTTCTTCACTCAGCGAGTCGTAAGTTCATGGAATGCCCTGCCAGTAGCAGTGGTGGACTCTCCCTCTTTATGGGCATTTAAGCGGGAATTGGATAGGTATATGGAGGATAGTGGGTTAGTATAGGTTAGGTGGGCTTGGATCGGCGCAACATCGAGGGCCAAAGGGCCTGTACTGCGCTGTATTCTTCTATGTTCTATGTAACTATGGACTGTGGGAGGAAACCCATGCAGGCAGAGGAAGAATGTGCAAATTCCACACAGTCACCTGAGGCTGGGATCAAACTCAGGTTCCTAGTGCTGTAAGCCATCATGCCACCCAAATGATTGGATAGGTATTTGTGCTTTATGCATGACTCCAGCCAGGCGAGTTTTGCTCAGAGTCCTTGCAGGCAGTCTTGTTCGATTGCTGTCTTGATATCAAAGGTCGTTTCACTTCACCTCTAGAATTCAGCTGTTTTGTCTCTTTGGGCCAACAAAAACATGATAAACCAATAAAGTTGGTTAAACATGGTTTGTTTTTAACAACTACATGCTGGTTTCCCCTTGATGAACCCATCCCTTGATGGGCTGAAAGGTCTTACTTCCACTCCTATGTCTTATGGTCTTATGTAGAAATTGTTAGTTTTGTCATGGATGAACATTTCTCAAACTTCTTCCTCCAATGAGATGGTAGGTACAAGGTTTATTTTTATATTTACTTTTTATACATTTGTGAGGTATATCCAACGATAGCTAGACCAGCCCTTCACTAAATAGCCTGGAGAAGCTGCATGTGTTGCCTCCTTGAACTATGGCAGTCCATTTGATGTACAAACACCCACAATGCTGTTGTTAGAATGGGAATTCCAGGTTTATGATCAGTGACAGAGAGAACATGGCGATACATTTCGAAGTCAGGATGGTGTGTGGTTCGAAGGGGAACTTGTGGGAGGTGGTGCTTGCACCTCTTCCTGCTACACGCTATGAGTCATGGGAAGAGCTGTTCAGTGAGCTTTGGAAGGTTTGCTGCAATGCATCTGATACAGCGTAGGGTGGCACGGTGGCTCAGTGGTTAGCACTGCTGCCTCAGAGACCCAGGTTTGATTCCAGCCTCAGCTGACTGTCTGTGTGGGGTTTGCACATTGTCTGCGTGGGTCTCCTCTGGATGCTTCAGTTTTGTCCGGCAGTCCAAAGACGTGCAGGTGAGGTGGGTTAGCCATGGGAAATGCAGGGTTACAGGGGTGGAGTGGGTCCAGGTGGGATCCTTTTTGGAGGGTCGCTATGGGCCGAGTGGCCTGCTTCCACACTAGGGATTTTATAATTCACTGTTGCTGTGTGTTGGAGGTGGAAATGGTAAATGCTGGAGGGATTGAGAACTAAATGGGCTGCTTTGTCCTGGAATCATTTGAGTTTTGTTGGAGCCACACTCATCCGGGTAAGTGGAGAATATTCTATCACACGCTTGACTTGTAGATGGTGGACTTCAGAGACAGGATGTGATGTTGGGGAACTCAGCATTAATAATGCCATTTCAGGGCCAAGAGAGATGGTTTGATTCTTATTGGAGATAGTCATTGTCTAGCACTTGCACAGCATGAACGTAACTTAGCAGTTATTATCTGAAGCCTGAGTGTTGTCCAGGTCTTGCTGCATTTGAACATGGACTGCATCAGTCTATTATGAGTCAAGAATATTGTTGAACATTATGCAATCATCAGTGAACATCGCCACTTCTGACATTACAATGGAGAAAAGGTAATTGATCAGGCAGCCGAAGATAAAGCAGTGAACTTAGAACACAATCATCATGAATCCCTGCAGAGATGTCCTGGAGCTGAAAGGACTAACCACCAACAACCACAACCTCAGTGCTTGAAATGAATTCAACTCCTGGGTGATTTTTCCCTCTGATTCCCATTGAGTTCTGTTGCCGCTAGGACCTCCACAATCGGTCAAGTGTGGCTTTGAGGTCAAGGATTGCCACTCTCCCTTTCAAATCAATCTTATTTAATCTGCTTCTTAGATTTGTAATGACGCGTACTGTTTACAGGCTACAAGCTGAACTCAAAAATGTGAGTTTGAATTACTAACGTAAATCACTGGAATTCACATATGACATCTCTAAAGCTATTTTTTTCTTAAAATAATTGTATAGTAGCAGACACAACACAACTCTTCAAGTATCCTAATTTGCAAATCCTCTGTCTTCTTTAATTTCCCTTTGTAAATGTTTGAAGCACAGTGAGTTTGTAAATTTATGTAAATTATACCTGGCAGCATCCTTTTTAATTGACAAATTATGAGGTAATTTTTCAAGCTCCCAGCTGAATAGATGGCAACCTGAGGTATCTTTGAAATGCTGTTGCAATGGTTCAGTGAAGACTAATGTTATCTTTGAAGATGGGTTTGTCAATTTAGTTAATGATGGAAACAAATACCTGCAAATTTAAAAACAAGGAGATACGACATTTTCAAGCTTCACCGCAATGTAATGTGAAGCTGTTGTTATCTTTTAACCCTCCAAATACCGCAGTTTGAGAAGGCTCCAAATCAACATTGGCTGCTTGTCACCAACAGAAAATATTCTACACACTTTTTCATCGCACAGTTCACAATTTTAAATTGCTCAGATTCTTCAACAGCCTGAGCACTTATACAGAGGAGCAACAGGTCAAACTGAAAGCTGAGACAACACCTTTCTCAACACAAAAACAGAACTTGAGCAAAAAGCTCAGCAGGTCAAAGTTCATGTTTCGGGACCAGTGACCCTTCTGCAGAACTGATGATAGCTCGGAAAAAGTGTTCAGTGACACGTGGGGATAGAGCCCAAAGGGACAGAAGAACAATTGGACAGAGAAAGGAGTGGATAACCATCAGGCTAGCAGAATGAAAGCTATTAATGTGGAGGATTAGTGGCTAACAATGGGTTGTGTGTAATATCAGTCTACGTGGTAACAATTCCTGATGAAGGGCTTTTGCCTGAAATGTTGGTTCTCCTGCTCCTCGGATGCTGCCTGACCTGCTGTGCTTTTCCAGCACCACACTCTCGACTCTGTGGTAACAAGGCCTGGTGTGTGGGATTTGGGGTAAGGACATGGGAGAAAGAGCCTCAAGCCCCAAGATTGTTGGACTTGATATTGAATCCAGAAGGCTGCAGGACCCCCAAGTGGAAAATGAAGTGCTGTTCTTCCAGTTTGTGCTGAGCTTCATTGAGCCTGAGACAGAGATGTTGGCTAGGGAACAGAGTTAAAGTCTTTGAGGAGAAAGTGAGGGCTGCAGATGCTGGAGATCAGAGCTGAAAATGTGTTGCTGGAAAAGCGCAGCAGGTCAGGCAGCATCCAGGGAACAGGAGAATCGACGTTTCGGGCATAAGCCCTTCTTCAGGAATGAGGAAAGTGAGGCGCTCTTCCTCCAACCGTCGTGTTGTTGTGGTCTGGCGATGGAGGAGTCCAAAGACCTGCATATCCTTGGTGGAGTGGGAGGGGGAGTTGAAGTGTTGAGCCACAGGGTGGTTGGGTTAGTTGGTCCGGGTGTCCCAGAGGTGTTCTCTGAAACGCTCCGCAAGTAGGCGGCCTGTCTCCCCAATATAGAGGAGGCACAGTGTTAAAGTGGCAGGCAACTGGAAACACAGGGTCCTTTTTGTGCTCAGAACGTAGTGTTACCCAGTCTAAGCTTTGTTTCCCCAATGTAGAAAAGACCACATTGTGAACAGTGATTGTGATAGACTTGATTGAGTGAAGTGCAGGTAAAGGTATGATTGGGTCCTTGGATAGTGAAGAGGCAGGGACATAAACGGGCAGGTGTTCCAGGGGAAGGTGTCTTGGGGCTGTGGGGGAGCGTTGGGACTGAAAGTGGAACGGACCAGGGTATCCCAGAGGGAACGGTTCTTGCTGACAAAGGAGGGGAGCGGAATATGTGGTGGGGGTGGTGGAAATGCCAGCTCATGATCCTCTGGATGTGGATGCTGGTGGGATGATTGATGAGGGCAAGGGGGGACCCCTATCGCTGTTGTGGGAGGCAACAGAGGGGCTGAGGGCCAAAGTGTAGGAGATGGCTCAGGCCTACCTGCAGTGATGGGGAATCCTTGATGAGGAAGAAGGTGGACATTTTGGATGCTCCTGGTCGAAGCTTTGATCATTAGAACAGAAGCGATGGAGACAGAGGAACGAGGAGAATGGAATAGAATCATTACAGATAGCACGGTGTTAGGATATATATTCAAGGTAACTGTGGGAGTCATTGAGTGTGTGCTGGATGTCGGTGAGCAGTCTATCCCTAGAAATGGAAACAGGGTGTTGAGGAAGGAAAGGAGGAGTTAGAGATAGACCAGGTGAAGGTGAGAGCAGGGTGGTAATTGGAAGCAAAATTGATCAACTTTTCCGATTCCAGATGAGACAGGGAAACAGCACTACTGATATCATCGATATATCGGAGAAAGAGTTGTGGGTGGGGGCCTGAATAGGACCGGAACAAGGAATTTTCCACATACCACAAAAAGACACAGGCATAACTGGGGTCTATATAGGTATACCAGATACTCTGATATACCAGAGAAAGAGTTGTGGGTAGAAAGGTCTTCAGGTCAGAGGGTGGCTGTAAGTACCTACGTAGACCCCAGATATGCCTGTCTCTTTGTGGGGTATGTGGAACATTCCTTACTCCGGCCCTATTCAGGCCTCCACCTACAACTCTTTCTCTGGTATATCGAGGCCTACCACTTTAACACACTACCCTGTTCCCTGGCCCCACACACCAGGCCTTGTTATCACATGGTCTGCTATTACACACACCCCATACTTAGCCATTAATAGTCCCCATTAGTAGCTATTCACTCTCCTAGACTGATGGTTATCCTTTCTTCGTCTGTACAAGTACTATTTTCTTTCTTTGAGCTCTGTCTCCACCGTCATTTACTCCTTACCCCTTACCCCCCCAAACCTATCTCCTGCAATAAAAAAAATCCTTTTCCTCATTATCATCAGTTCTGATAAGGATCACTCAACGTTAAGTCTGATTTTTCTCTATAGTTGCTGCCTGACCTGCTGAGCTCTTCCAGCAGTTTCTGTGTTTGTCTCTGATATCCACCATCTGCAGTTCTTTTCCAGTTTTTTTTACCTTTCTTCATCTCTGTTTCACTTTAGTGATATTCAGAGTACACGAGGGAGTATTTAGGTTGGAACTGTTACCTGCAATTTGCTAACAGGGCTGTCTGTGTCACTGTCTCGAAACCAAATGAGAAATGCAAATCTCTATATACCTGGTAAACATAATAAAAGGCTCTATACAGAGGAACCTCGATTATCTGAACAACACGGGCAGGGAGTATTTTGTTCGGATAATCGAATGTTTGGATAATCAAATGTTTGGATAATCGAATGCCGGATAACACAATTTGGCCAAGCATCAGGACCTTGCGATCTTGTCCCGATAATCCGAAAATCGAATGCCGGAAATCGAGGTTCCTCTGTAGCAGGAAGGGTGTCTAACTGTAGAGAGGCCAGCTTTTAGCTTTTTTGAGAAAATCATGACTGCTGTCAAAACATCACATTAACTCAAGATACCGTTGAAGACCATTTTCACAAAAGTTAAAATATTAATTATACTTTCCAGGTGACTACTTTCCGAGATGGCCATTTCTTAAAGGCTCAGTATTTTGTGAGATTCGTGCTGTAATGGGATGAAGAGTGAGAAAATGCTGTAAATCAAATGGAGGGTTTTGTGGAATAAGGAGAGCCCTTGGCTCAACCTGTTTAGAGACAGGGAAGCTCCAAGTTACACTGAATGATGAGTGTGATTCTCTGCAGACCAGTTTTAGAACATATGGCAGATTGATCAGGAGATAAGGCAGAAACTGAGAAGCAGCAGCATAGCACTAACAATGAATATCTTTAAACTTCAAGGTTTCGTAAGTTTGGGGAAGCAGAGTATGTTGGCAACATAAGTGAGTGTGAAGCCAAACCTACTCAGGGATCTGCTGTGTAAAAACAATGCCTGAATTTGGAAAGATAGTTGACAGCAAACATTCAGTTGATGAAACTAAATTGAGTAGCCCACCTACATTTCAGTGTGCGAGAGAAATTAATATCTCAGCAAAGAATTCATAAATATCTTGATGGTTATTGCAGCATTGACAGGAGAGATGTGAATGATCAAATTAAGAACAATGACCATACATACCGATCCATATACAGACCTAAAGTAGAGGATAATTGGACCAAAAGAAGAAATTTAAACTTGCATTTATATAGCAACTTTCACAATGTTGTGCTTTACAGCCATTTACTGAACTTTTGAAGTGTAATTACAGAAAACACACAGCTGGTTTGTCTACTGCAAGGCCTTGCAAACAGGAACACAATGGGTAAATCATATGTTTCTGAGATGTTGGGTCAGAAATAAATATTGGCAAGGACACCAGAGAGATTTCCCTCCTTCTAAAATAGTGGGGACCTTGTGTATCCACCCTGAGAGGGCAGATGATGCTGTTGGAGGACTGAACTGGAATATCAGCTCAGGTCTCTGGAATCGGACCATGAACCCATGACCCAGAATCTCAAATGTGAAGGACGTTGCTAAGTGAGCCAAACTACCGCAATATTTGGAGGATGTTGAAAGATTGCCCATATTCAGACTGGTTGTTATTGTTTGAAAATAGAGATGAATTGCCATCGTGGATATGGAAATCTGTCTTCACAATTTTCTTGTATTTCCTGGTTAGGGGAAAATTCAGGCATTTCTAACACTCTACCACAAACTCCTGGTGAAGGGCTAATGCCCAAAACATCCATTCTCCTGCTCTTTGGATGCTGCCTGACCGGCTGTGCTTTTCCAACACCTTCTCGACTCTGATCTCCAGCATCTGCAGTCCTCACTTTCTCCAGAAACTCCAGTGTCAAGAATTGCCAAATCAGTTCCAGAAGACTTAGATTATTCAATAAGGTTGATGGTTCAGAAGAATTGACTTCTGAAATAAAAGCTGTCCTGTCATGTGAAAAATATTCTTTGTATCTTCATTAAAGCTAAAGGGGCAAACTGCATTACCTCCCAAAGATGGGTGCTAGAATTGTGAAGCATGATGAAACCATCTCTGCTGCTGAAGGCTGCAGGTAAACTTTGTGCTGCTTGCTCATTTGTATAACTGCAACCAGTGGGAAATGGTGGAAGCTTAGCCTGAATTCAAACATCTCAATGCACCTCTAGTCTCATATCCTGCTCAACTCACCACTCCATTCATTCACAAACCAACAATCTCCATCAACTATGATTCAGAATCACTAGAATGTGGAGGCAAGCCATTCAGCCCATCAAATCTACTATGCCAAGTATCCCACCCTATAAAATTTCCCATGGCTAATCCACCTAGCCTGCACATTTCTGGACACTATAGGCAATTTAGCATGGTCAGTCCACCTAACCTGCTCATCTTTAGACTGTGGGAGGAAACTGGTGCACCCAGAAGGAATGCACACTGACACAGGGTATATGTGCAAACTCCACACAGACAGTCACCCAAGGGTAGAATCGAACCTGGGTCCCATGCTGCCACAAATGTTATATCTAACATTCCCAGTTTTACCAGCAGCCTCACTGTTTCAAACCTCACACCATTATTGCAGCTTATATCCTCTGCCAGCTATTCAAACATGGTGAGTGCATCACCCAATAGATTGTGTCACGTTCTAACACACCCTCTTCCCTACAGGACAAGATGGCACACAAGAATTAACTGCTTCGGGCGGGGGGGGGGGGTGTAGGAATGGCTATGTGTCTCCATCTCTTTGATGTTCTAACCTCAGTAACGGGGAAAATGCTTGAGTCCATTGTAAGTGGTGTGATAATATTTGGAAAGCATTAATGGGATTGAACAAAGCTAGCGTGGGTTTGCAAAGACAAATCGTGCTAACAAATCTATTGACTTTTTTTTCAATAACTAGAAGAATAGACAAGGGAGAATCAATAAATATGGGATGTTTGGACTTTCAGAGGTTTTTGGTAATGCCCCTCCTGAATGATTGGAAGGTAAAGTAATGGACATGGGATAAGAGGTAATATATTGACCTGGACTGAAAATGGATTGACAGACTGGAAACAGAGAATAGAAATAAATGGGTCCTGTCCTGCATGGCATGCAGTGAGCAGTGGGGTAACATAAGGATTGATACTTGGGGCCCAGCTTTCATGACATACTTAAATAAAGAAACCAAATGCAACATTTCCCAGTTTGCTGATGACACAAAACTGGGTAGGGTGATGAGTTATGACGAGGAGGTGGTATGGAGGCTTCAAGGTGATTTAACCAGGTTGAGTGAGTGGACAAAAACACAGCAGATGCAGTATGGCTTGGAAGTTATGCACTTTACTGTGGAGAAAAAGGAAGAGTACTGTTTAAATGGTGATATATTGAGAAATGTAGATGTACAAAAGGGATAATACCTTTCTACACCAGTCAGTGAAAGGACACAGGCCAGTGCAACAAGCAGTTATGAAGGCAATGGTATATTTGCTTCTTTGCAAGAATGATCTGCATACAAAAGGAGTTACTGCAGTTCTTACTGCAATGATACAGGTCCTTAGCGAAACCGCATCTGGAGTACTGCATGCAATTCAGTCACCAAACGTAAGAAAGGAAATCCTTGCCATTGAGAGGGTGCAGTGGAGGTTCATGAGGTTGGTACTGAGGGATGCAGGACTGTCCTATAATGACAGATTAGTTCAACTGGGCCTGTATTCCCGAGAATTAGGAAGGATGAGAGGTGATATGATTGAAACATGTAAACTTCCTACAGACCTGGACAGACTTGATAGACAGACAGGAAGGATGTTTTCCCGGTTGGATAATGTCTCAGCAGTATGATGGCTCAGTGATAAGCACTGCTGCCTCACAGCACGAGGGACCTGGGTTTGATTCCAGCCTTGGGTGACTGTGTGGAGTTTGCACATTCTCTCTGTGGCTGCATGGGTTCCCCTGGGGTGCTCCAGTTTCCTCTGACAGTCCAGAGATGTGCAGGTTAGGTGGATTGGCCATACTAAATTACCCCGTAGTGTGCAGGTCGGTGGGTTAACCATGGTTAAAAACCCAACATAGGGTAAGAGGGGGTGGGATGCGGGTCTGAGTGGGATGCTCTTTGGAGGCTTGCTGCAGACTCGATGGGCCGAATGGCTTCTTTATGCACTGTATGAATTCTATGAAAACAGTCTTAGGCATGAGATAAGGGAAGTTTTTCCATGAAAAGGTAAAGGACCTGTGGAATTCTGTACCATGGAAGGCCATGGAGGCCAAGACTCTGAACTTATTCAAGAAACAAATTTATTTCTAACAAGGGCTGGTGTGGAAGCAGGAATGTGACACTGAGATGGAGGCTTAGTCATGATCATATTGAATGATGGGCAGATTCAAAGGGCTGAATGACCTTCTCCTTATCCTTCCTTTCTATATTTCTACTTACTCCCCTGAGATAGTAACAATTACCCTTACAACTTCCCAACCTTTGTGACCTGGGGCAGTACAGATATGTTTAAATGTTTGCAGCCTTTCACTTAACAACAGTAAACTTTGACATAATCAAACACAACTGGTGACGTATAATGTTAGTCTACTCAAAAAATGTATTCCTCGCTTTCCAAAATTTAGGACAGAACAATCTGCTGTGGATCTGTGTGCTATTGTTGAGAACATTAAAACTAAACTCTCACCCACTGCCCTGTCAAAAGCTGTTGGAAGAGTTCATTAATAATTCTTCTCTCTCAGAACCAAGTTTGATGAATTGCTGCTCGAGATGTTTTGGTGTGAATGCTCTGGTGTGAATGTTAGTCCTGAAGTATGAGAAGTTGGATTTGCAGTGACGCTAATCAGATTAGTGAACATTATCCACATTGTACGGGCACGTTTGGAGGAGTTGCCATCATATCCTAACAGAATTGTGGCTCAGCACCGGCAACATGTTACACTATGAAGTAAGTGAAACAAATGTCACGAGAACCATATGTTTACTGATATCACTGGCTTTTATGTGAAAGAATTCTTCTGTTAAGGAGGCCTATGACATTCTTATGTCATGGTAGAGGAAGCTTCAGAAACCAGAGTTTGAGAGTCATCGCTGTAAAGGGCAGCTCAACAGTTGGTTCTTCATGTGGTGACACACTGCTACAATGCAGCTAGGTCTGGGAAGGGTAACATGGGCTTTAGCTTCCTGGTCAGTGAACGTACACATAGATGCTGCTCCAGTGAATCAGATGAGATCTTTGTTGGGTTGTTTTCAGTAAAGTGTTGATAGCTGTGTAATCACAACATTTGGATTGAATGTGATGAAGTGTTTGGCACGCAGGGAGACATGTGATCTGCAGTCACTGTAAAAGGGAGTATGATTCTGCATCACTGACCTTGCATGTGGCTTTGCCCATCCTCACCAACACGGAAGTGGTGACCAACTCTACGAAAATGCATAGACTCAACTATGATTCTGCATCTGACAGAGTGATGTCTCAACTTAAATTGTAGCAAAAGGAGGAGGCACCCAATATCGAGAGTCTCTGGGGACGATGTCTGAAACTAGGCAGGTTCAGCTTAATTACTTTGTGCACCAGCCTGTTCCCATCACTGCTGCAGAGAGCAGAAAAGGGCCCATCTCACAGCAATCAGCAACCTGCCTTCCAACACCTTGCTGGATTGCAGTGGCACCACCCTGGAGGAGTGTTGGTGGCTCCCTGAATCATTGACCTGATATTCCCGACCAGACCAACAACATTCTCCGTCCCAACACTCATGCTCAACCTGTTGTTCCCTGTCAGCCATCCAGCCAAGACTTCTCGCTCCCATACTGAGGTGCCACAGTCTTAAACCAGATCAGTTCATGGCCATCCTACAATACCCTTGCTGCAGTGCCTCCCGTTCGAATTCTGGAACATTCTGCCATTGGCATTGACAGGTATAGACAGAGCTCAGCAAAGGAACACCGGGCCAGACACGGGTATCTGTAATGAATAAACAAGATGATTAGTTGATGTTTGTATGGAAACTGGAAAGTTTGCTTTTGACTTTTATTTCAAAATTTTAGCCAAGAGAATTCAGAAAGAGAGTATTACGGGGGACTGTTATGGAATGGGGAATTTAGAATGACATAGATATAGAACACCTACGGTGTGGAAACAGGCCCTTCAGCTCAACAAGTCCACACCAACCCTCTGAAGAGTAACTCACCCAGACCCATTCCTCTACATTTACCCCTGACTCATGCACCTAACACTATGGGCAATTTAGCACGGCCAATCTATCTGACCTGTACACATTTGGATTGTGGGAGGAAACCCACACAGACACGAGGAGAACGTGGAAACTCCACATAGACAGTCACCCAAGGGTAAAATCGAACCTGGGTCCCTGGTGCTGTGAGGCAGCAGTGCTAACCACTGAGCCACCATACTACCCCATGTTTGTATTCATTGCTACAGTAGTCAGGCAAATCAATTATGGATTTCTTGGCCAGTAAGAGGTTGTTACCTCTTCCTGTGTCTAGTCTTCCTCAATTTCCATTTCATCTTCCTTCTTAGTTGCTTATTGAATACCTTGGATCAAGATCTGTTCCCCCACGAGAATAAGGTCCTGCAGATTCCCGAAAATCACAATCACAGGATCATAAAAATTGCTACAGTACGGAAGGAGGCCATTTGGCCCAACCTGTCTGGGCCAGCTTGCTGACTGGGCAAAACATTGAGTGCAGTTTCCCCACTTTCTCCCTGTAAAGCTAAACATTCTTCCTTTTCAGATAATAATTCAACTCCCTCTTGAATGCCTCAATTGAATGTGTCATATTTGGTCACTCAGGCAGCAAGTTCCAAGTGCTAACCACTCACTGTGTGAGCACACAGCCTCTTACCAGCAAAGAAATCCATCATTGATTTGTCTGATTGCGATAGCAATGAATTCAAACCCCAAACCCCATTTCATAGCACTCCCCCAACATACTCTCTTCCTCAACATATCTCCATTGCTGTTTTGCAATGACTCAAACTCTGTAGCTTCTTATTTTTGATCATTCCTCCTACGGGAACAATTTATCCCTATCTACTCTGTCCAGGTCCCTCAGGATTTCGAGGACCTCTATCAAATCTCCTTGAAATCTTTTGCAATTGTTGACCATGATACTCAGACTGAGGAATTCAGCAGAGCTCTTCCTGAACAGTCCAGCAGAGCTGGAGCACTCAGTGGTCTGCTGAATGATATTTTACGCGATAGCAATGGTTTCGTTATGTGTTTCCTACAACGTGCAGTGATTGCGCACCAGAGTTTCCAGTCATATGGACAGCAGATAGATCTTAGCATCCCAGTAGCCCCATTGTCATCATCTGCTATCTTCATCATAAGAACCCCTACAATGTGGAAACAGGCCATTTGGCCCAACAAGTTCACACCGACCCTCGGAAGAGTGTCCCACCCAGACCCATTCTCCAACCCCATCACTCTGCATTCCCCTGACTAATGCACCTAACCTACGCATCCCAGACCACAATGGGCAATTTAGCATGGCCAATTCACCTAACCTGTCCATCCTTGGACTGTGGGAGGAAACCGGAGCACCTGGAGGAAACCCATGCAGACATGGGGAGAATGTACAAACTCCACACAGACATTCGCCTGAAGCTGGAATTGAACCCAGGTCCCTGGTGCTGTGAGGCAGCAGTGCTGACCACTGAGCCACCGTGCCAGCAACTGTTGATGACATAACCGACTGCTGCCAGGATACCATTCATCCACCTACTGAATGTGTTGAGTGTAGTCACACATCATCTCTCAATGGAAGGGGTAACACCACTTGCAGTTGTAGTGGTGATTTACGTGTGGCACATGCAGGACACTTTTTGTGCAGCCAGTAACATCGTGGTGAAACCCTATATCCTGGCAATGTTACGTTCTCAAACCCTCTGCATCGCTCTGGCACAAGAAAGTCAAATGTATTGGCCTCTCCTTACATAGGGAATTCAATGGCTCCAAAGGAGATGTTGGAGATGTCACCTGCTCTATGGGAGAAGGAGGAATATTCAAGGCCATGATCACCTCTGCAGCCATTCTTATCTTGTTCTGAAACAGAGGCCTGTCTTTAAAAGCAGCAGATTTAACTGTGATGTATTCCCTTGGTGAGCAGATATGTTACACTGACTGTTCCTCACTAAGGTCCAGGGAGAAGCATTGAAGACCCAAGGAAGATATGACCTCCTGTTCGTGAATCACTGGGATTGACTGAGTGTTATTCACTGACTGATAACACAATCGGCCTTTGGATCACAGATGCTTCAAGAACCTGAGGATCTGACTTCTGTAAAATGGTACCCAGAGTGCCCGCACCAGGAGTGTGGACCTGTGGTAATGGAATCACTTTGGACCTGTAATAACACCCATTGTGCCAAAATTATGGATGTTACACAATCAAATTTTTCAGCTATTCATTTAATTGAGCTTTGGTTCCTGACGGGTGTAACCTGCCCAGAGATCTCAAAGCCAACAGAATAGCCTGGGCAGACTAGCTTCACTATATTACTTTCAGGGGCAGCCTCTTAACAACTACCATTCTCATATTACGGCGTCTGGTAATGAGAAAATCAGCATGGCAAGAGGTCAGTCAATTATTATGAATACTACAGCAGCCGCTTGTCAATAAACCACAGGAAGGGAATCACTACAACACCGTAATCTATAAGAATACCTGCTGACAATCAATGAACAAGGCTGCAAGTGAAGTGAAGAGTCACAATTGTCAATGAAAGAGATTATAAATGGGTAAAAATCAGTCAGACCTGATGCAATTATTCATTGATTCATAATACACAATGATCATCTGCTGAGCTCTTTTAAGACAACTAATTACTACTCAGTGTGTCATATGAATAAGAATTTACTGACTCAACTTTAAGAAGCTACAGCAGGTTATTCCCTTTAACTGCAAATGGAAATATTTCAGCTTTTGTTTTAGAAGTGTTTCATCAATTGAGATTCATGGCGCTTACCTTGCCGAGGCTTGGAGGGGTTTCTCATACTGTCTTCCACTTTTCACTTCACTCATTGCACAATTGAGTTCTTGGACATGCTTCCCAGGGGATCGCACAGCCAGAGTGGAGCACGTGCCCACCGCTGCAAAGACCTTGCAGCATTAATGCTGTTAGCACACATTCAAAGCCCCAGCTCTACCCCATTTCAGATTCGGCTGGCCAGCAACTGGCCTTCACACTGCGGTCCTTGGCTCGATCCCCACCTTGCAGGGCTCATGATGGGTCAGGTAGTGGAGTGGAGGACAGGCTTCTGAAGATATGGTTGCATGATGTCCAGGCCAAACAGCCACCAGCTAACCACCATAATTTATGCGTTGGGAGCTTGTGTTGTCTGGTTTCTTGGGCAGTGAGAGAGAAATTGGCAGTGGTATATAAATAAGGAAAGTCTGGCATTCAATGAGATACAACAGATGGAAATGAGACAGTCACCACTCAATGAGATTGTGCAGAATGAAGTTCTGAAGTTGCCACTGAAAGCTCAAGGGAAAAAGGGTAAACATTTTTCTTGACGTTGAGATTTTGACTTTTTTCTTTTCCTTTGTACTTGCCAACGTTCTTGTTATTGTTTATACCATAGAGAGGAAAATTATGCCCAGAAATTCTTTTATTGATATTGTTAGATATAAGGTTTGTACATGATTTCAGATTCATATACACCAGCTAAAGTCCTATCAAGCCCTTACGGAATTAAATCATTTTAGAACAATAATCTATTTCTTCTTCAAATTACTATAACCATATAAATCCAAGAACAAACATCTTTGTACGTCTCGACCTGTCGATTGTAATTTGCTGCGGCTTTAATCCTTTATTCAGTTCAAAAAATATGATGAGGCAGCAGTAAGAAACGTAGAAAGTTTATCACTAGGAAATATTTGCCAGTTTTACAAGCTTTACTATATCCTACAGGGTAGTTTGAAGGGTGCAGTCGTCAATAATGATGCAGGTTTAACATTCGGACAGAGTTTTGCTCATTTTCTCTCTGCAAAGGTAACTGCGAATTGTATTGCCATTGTAATTGCGTCTCAATCGTTGACTGTTCCTTCTGAATTAATCACCCATGTAAAATTTGTTGGGAGTGCAGTGGAAGATCTGGCAACCAGACTGAGACCCAGATATTCAGGGTTATAACTATCACTTCTGGTTTCTGGGCTGTGGTGTTGGTGATCCCATAACAGTGCAAATCCTGCCTACCCAAAATAGATGGAGGAGAAAGTGGGGACTGCAGATGCTGGAGATCAGAGCTGAAAATGTGCTGCTGGAAAAGGGCAGCAGGTCAGGCAGCATCCAAGGAGCAGGAATTCTCCTGCTCCTTGGATGCTGCCTGACCTGCTGCGCCTACCCAAAATAGATTCTGTACATGATTGGGAGAGAAGGAAATCTGAGCCTAGAGTGTTCTAAACTCCAGCCTAGGTTACATGGATCACTAACTGACAGGAGGTATAAATGGCTTTCAGACTAAAGGCTACAGATACTGCCTAGAAATCCACACGCAGCTCTCGGCCATGAGAATAGCGCTTGCCTTCTGCATCTGTTCAGTTCTGTCTCTGGGGGACTGTGATGTGGTGGTGCTGGTGTTGGACTGGGGTGGACAAAGCCAGAAATCACATGACACCAGGTTACACTCCAATAGGTTTATTTGAAATCACAAGCTTTCGGAGATAGCCTTTTCATCAGATGAAGTGAGAGGGTAGCACACCGAACAATGCATTTATGGGCATGGAGATCAAGGGCAGATAGATCATAGGTACATCAATTGTCACTTACTTCAGTGACTACTGTGGAATTAACAAATGTCTGGAAGTTATTTCTTTCTGGTCACTATTATCCTTCAGCACATGCCATGGCACTGCCAAACACCACATTCAAAGAGAAGAGAACCACCCCATGACCGAAGGTGCCTGAATGGGATCAGGGGGAGAGATTCTGGGTTGAAGACAGATAGACTTTGGGTCCTTCATACAAACCAATCAGCGATATGTCTCTGATCAATCTCTTGTAAGGAAGAGACTAAAGGGACCATGGGAAGAAAGTGAGGTCTGCAGATGCTGGAGATCAGAGCTGAAAATGTGTTGCTGGAAAAGCACAGCAGGTCAAGCAGGATCCAGGGAACAGGAGAATCGACGTTTCGGGCATAAGCCCTTCTTCAGGAATGAGGAAAGTTTGTCCAGCAGGCTAAGTAAAAGGTAGGGTTATGCCCGAAACGTCGATTCTCCTGTTCCCTGGATGCTGCCTCACCTGCTGCGCTTTTCCAGCAACACATTTTCAGCACTAAAGGGACCATCTCTGGCAAGTATCAGGAACAGCGTTGATTGGTAGGCAGGCAACCCACAGACAATAATGAAACTTGAAATGTTACAATAGGATCTTTAAGTTCAACATGAGACACCTACAAGGCAGACATAAGATACAATTGTTGCATCTTAAAAGTTGAGTCTCTAACAGTGGGCTGGGAGGTTTGTGCCAAAATGACAAAATGCGTTACATTGACCTGGTTTTGCTTATTCGAGTACAAAAGAAGTACAGAAAAAGTAATGAAACATGTATGCCCTTCTAAAACATAAAATAATCATTATCATTTGAGGAAAAGTGCTGGGAAAGCTGATGAGACGAAAGACAGACAGGTTCCCTGAATCCGGTTGCCTGAACACTGGGGTCTTAAAAGAAGAGACTGCAGAGAATGAAGGCATTGGTTTTAATCTTTTATAATTCCCTTATTCTAAAATGTCCAAATGGATTGTAATAACTTTATTCAACAAAAAGAGAGAGACAGAAAACAGGAATTTTTAGGGTTGTTAACATTATGCCTGTAGTTGGGTAAATGCTGGGATCCATTATGAAAGAAGGAGTGGCTGGGTATTTGGAAATTTACAATGCCATCAGGCAGAGCCACAGGATTTTAGAGAAGAGAAATCGTGTTTGCCAAATTTATTAGTTACTTGATATGTAACAAGCAGAACAGATAAAAGGGAACCAGTAAATATTGGCATCTAATAATTCAATAATAATGCGAATAACGATGATACTGTTCCTTTAACAAGGCTATGTTATCCTTGGTTTCTTTCTCAGGAGGTCGTAGATACACAAGCTCTGAAAAGTCTGGGCTTGGATGGGTTTTAGGGCCAATTTGATTGTAGCTAACAGATACTGCCTCAGCCAAAAGGCTTTCAAGTTGAAAAAAACACTTTTACAATGAAAGGGGAGTGGCTAGTTCTCCCAGGTCAGCTTTGCTCTGGTTTGGCTTGGTTTTGGCAGCCTGTCTGTTCACTGAAAGCAGTCAGGCAGTTTGAGGCTGTTGACCCAAATAACAGCTCCATGGAAGAGGGTGTTCCATGCTGCCATCTCTCTCTCTCTCCTATAAAACCCTGTATTTGATTTTATCTTTTGTGCCAAGGAGTGTTTATGGGGATTGTTGCAAGTATTTGGAACAGCAGTGGCTAGTTCTCCCAGCTCAGCTTTGCTCTGGTTTGGCTTGGTTTTGGCAGCCTGTCTGTTCACTGAAAGCAGTCAGGCATTTTGAGGCTGTTGACCCAAATAACAGCTCCATGGTAGAGGGTGTTCCATGCTGCCATCTCTCTCTCTCTCCTATAAAACCCTGTATTTGATTTTATCTTTTGTGCCAAGGAGTGTTTATGGGGATTGTTGCAAGTATTTGGAACAGCATCGTTAAGTTGGTATAAGCTGTTGGGTTTTTGGATAGATTAAGTTATTCTGCACTCTGCTCTCTTTTGTTTGTGTTTCATTCGGTAATATTGCAAATAAATTCTGGTTTGCTTAAAACTAAGTGGTTTGACCAGCTCCATCACCCTTGGAATATCCCTGCTTAAAACAACTAGCAAAGTTAGGGTCTGGGCTACTTTCTTGAAAGGCTTTAAGGGGGTCTGGCCTGGTCCATAACGCACAGTAAGAGTTTGTCTTATTGGGTATAGTACAGTAGCTTAGATAGTGGATTGGATGATAAACGGAAAGCAGAGAATTGAAGTAAATGGGTCATTTTCAGGTTATAAACTATACTTATTGGAGGACAATAGGGATCAAAGTTGGAACCTTAAATGTTTTTTATCTGTATAAATAACTAGGATGAAAAACCTTTGTGTGTTGCACCCAAATTGTGATGATACCAAGATAGAAATTAAAGCATGCTGTGAATACCGAGTCAGCACAGGGATAAAGATGGGTGAAATGAACGGTCAATCTTTGGCAGTTGGGGTATAATGTGGGCAAAACAAAAACAAAAAAGCCTTAAAACGTGCAACAGATTTGGCATCATCTGTGGAGGAAGAAAGTGGATTAATGTTTTGAGCTAAATATGACTCTTCTTCAGGAATTCCCTCAGCTGTCTCCCGGTTCAATTTTCCTACCTCTCCTATCTTCCAGCCTAATTCCATTGGCCAGTTGCAATTTAGCCTAAAGCATTAACAAGCAGGTACAGTGATTAATTCGGAAAGGAAACTGAGTGATGACAGAGTAGGTGCTGGGCAAATACTGTCCCATGTGGGGAAGTCTTGACAAGGAGCAGGGAGGTACACTCGTACCCAATAACTGGGTTCCACGGTTTAAATGGTAATATCTGCCAAAAGATATGAGCGAGTTTGGTTTGGACTTACTTTACAGGTGTGGAAAAGATGTGATGCTACAATGCATTAAAACAGTTAGGAACATTTCCACTCTGCTGAAGATAATTCCGAGGGAAGGTCAGGAAAGTCTGAGTGCTGAAGGTACTCACCAATCTCTTTGTATTCCCCTCTCACACTCCATTAGTAACCTCAGCTAAATGTTCTGGGTAGTTGCACTGAGATCACTGTCTGCAACTGGATCAGAGACTACATTAAGAGTACTGTCCAAATGCCTGAAGATGTCCAAGTTAAGTGATGTCAGGAACCAACGAGAGTTAGTATTGGAATGCATGCAATTAGTGCACCTCAATTTCACCTTTATTCGACTGTCGATGAAGGAAATCTATGTTTCAGAGAGCTACACAGTCTCACTCATCTTGCTGTGCTTGAAGCAACATTGTTTCCAAATAATGAGTAATCTTCTTTCAATCAGCATTCAATGCATTTTTCTAACACACATCCTTCAATAGTACAGTAACCATTCACTTGATTCCACAGTGAACCCATTATTTCTGAACAATTAAACACAGCCACCACTAAAGCTGAGCACCTATTCACCAAACATCCAATGGAGTCACTAATCGCAGAAAAATGAAAAGAAAGCCCCAGTAATTCGTGAGCAAGAACAGCCAACATTTTGTGTGAGCTCTCTGGTGACACGGTGGCTCAGTGGTACGCACTGCTGCCTCACAGTACCAGGGTCCCAGGTTCGATTCCAGCCTCAGGCGACTGTCTGTGTGGAGTTTGCACATTCTCCCCGTGTCTGCGTGGGTTTCCTCCGGGTGCTCCGGTTTCCTCCCATAGTCTAAAAATGTGCAGGCTAGGTGAATTGGCCATGCTAGATTGCCCATAGTGTTCAGGGATGTGTTAGTTAGGGGTAAATGTTGAGTAATAGGGTAGGAGAATGGGTTTGGGCGGGATACTATTCAGAGGATCGGTGTGGACCTGTTGATCCGAAGAACCTGTTTCCACACTGTAGGGATTCCATGAGCTATGAACCACTCAGAATGTATGGTATCGTGGTTGGTGCAGTCTTTGTTAACACCTTGCCAAAGTTTACATCCTCTCAGCTAAATTCACAAGCAAAAACAAATCAGTTGGATTTTTGAGCAAATAACAATATATTGAACTACCACAATATAATAAATACAAAGAATAAGACAATCCCAGTCCAATGGTATTGTGCCTATTCATATTGTGTGGAGTATTGATCCTAGTTTCTACTCACTGGTTTCCATCTCCTCAAGACGCAATTGGGACAGAATGGAGATCTTGCACATTTAGATGACTGTGGTTTTCTGCGGATTTGCTAATCTCTGGGAAGGCTTAATCAGGAAACTGGGGTTAAGGAGGCATCTTTCCTCAACATCTTTATTGTGGAAAATAAAGACCAAGTACAGGCATTCCTAAGTGTCTGTCGGAGAGGTAAGCTTTATAAGCAAATGTTGTTCAATATCTGGCCCAATTTAGTGGCAGGTCAAAATTAAGCTGGATGGGTAGAGACTGATTGGTTTTGAGAAGAGCATATGTGGGAAAATTTGGTCAACCTAAGCTCAGAACATAAAATATTCAGCAGCAACATTAGAAGGCATGTGTAGCAGTTATCCCTGGCTTCTCTGGGTATTTCAGCTATATTCACTTTATTTCTATGGGATATGGCATCACATTTATTGCCCATCCCTAATTATTCTTGAACCACATGGCTTGCCGGGCTGTATCAGAACCCATTAAGAGTCAATGACATTGCAGTGTGTCTGGAATTACCTGGAGACCAGATAAGGTAAGGATGGGAGGTTTCCTTCCCTAAAGGAATCCAGTGAATCAGACGATGTTTTTGTAACAATTGACATTATGAATTTATAGAATCCATATAGTGTGGAAACAGGCCATTCGGCCCAATAAGTCCACCCCTACCCTCTGAAGAGTATCCCACCCAGGCACAGTACCCTACATTTCCTCTGACTAATGCACCTAACATACACATCCCTAATGCTACAGGCAATTTAGCATGGCCAATTCACCTGACCTGCACATCATTGGACTGTGGGAGGAAACTGGTGCACCTGGAGGAAGCCCACGCAGCCACGCAGAGAATATGCAAACTCCACACAGACAGTCGCCTGAGGCAGGAATCGAACCCAGGTCACTATTATATGAGTCATTCATTCCAGATTTATATTGATTTCGATTTCAGCATCTGCCATAGTGGGATTCATACACCATGAACCTATCCCCAGAACATTAGCCACGATCTCTGGATTATTCGTCCAATGACATTAGCACTAGTCCACTGCCTCCCCTCTGATGGAGCCAAAGATTACTACTACACTGCAAACATTAGATCAGCTGCTACATGAACTGACACCCTGAAGTAAAGCTGAGTGTCCAATAATGGTGTGTACAGGATGACCTTGTTCCCAAGTATAAATGAAGTGACCATATATTTGAGACAGGTGATTTGGGAGCTGCAGGAGTCACCTTCGACAAACCACAATGGGCATCAAATCTGCAGGGTCACAGCTGGGTTAGGGATTTCAGCTTGAAGCTGTCTGGTTTGCATCAATAGATGCCTAACATTGTAAAACAGAGATGATTAGGCACCCCCTTCTACTGACATCCTCAGCATTCCCAACCTGTTTGAGAAAAGATCATTTTTCAAAATACCTGCCTGTTGTGTAATCCTCAATCAAGTCCTCACACAGGTGATGCAGTGTTTACTTGTAAGGGACATGTATCTGAAGTGGTTTCTCATTGCAGTTTTCAAGTTTGTAAAGCTCAGATTACCTTCTTTTAGGTGGACTGTAATGAACGCTATAAAGAACCCAATCTACACTTTAAAGTGGGAGCTATCCACATCTATCAGGTATAGTTACTCTGATAGACATTACTCTATTACTCAGAGCCAACTCTCCAATCGGTGCTTGCTAGATCTGTTGGGCATGAGCCCAGGCGCGATCAGTGTGATCCAGATGTGAGAATAGCAGTAATAGTCACTTCATCTGGAGGATTCATTGAGTGACTCAATACTTAAGGGCTCTACTCTAGTTTCAACTAGGGAAGTGAAGTGGGAGGTTAAAGTTCACTACCTCTGATTGAAAGGTGCTGCTCTGTGAAATATAAAGCCTTATTTCGAAGGGATCACGTTCAGTCAAGCTGAGTTACATGAGAATGAGATCTTATGTATTGATTTATAGTTTTTTGGGACTCTGCAGAAAGGCTTTCAAAGATATGATCAGTGATTATGCAATCTTGAGCTTCAAACAGGAAGCAATGATTGCAAGAAACACTGCTAGGGAAACAGCACATACGTATAGTTGATGCCAATTATTCGGGGTGAGCCATGGGTACTTTGTTAAAAGGACAATACGAGGGCAATGTGTGTCATTGCTGGTACCAGACTTGTAAAACTATCTTTAATTATCAGAATTTAAACTTCATTTTGACAAAAGCTCACTTCTTCACTGAGAAAATAGATGTTTGCAAGGCAATATCTGGATGGTAGCATTTGCTTGTTATAATGCTTTAGCTTGAAGTGTAAGAATTTACCACAAAGCTGAAGGACTTCTTGCAAATTTCCAGAATGGTTTTGCCTCTGTAAACATACCTAGTTTTCAGGAATTGTACACATAGTAAGGACCACTTTCACACCTGCCAAATTGTAACGTCTGGTATACTGTACTAAAGAAGCATTGTGGAGATGCGTGTAAAATGGTCACAGACATCTTGTAGAGATAAAGATGCCCTTATTCCAGTCTTCTGATAAAGAAAAATATAAGTCTCTTATAAAGGATATACTGGCACAACACTTAGAAATACATGATATAATCAAGCACAATCAACATGGCTTCATGAAGGGGAAATCATACCTGAAAAGTCATTACAATTCTTACAAGCAGGGTGGATAAAAGGGAAGTAGTCAATGTGATATGTTGAGAAGATGTTTGTTAAGGTACGTTAGGCTACTTAAGTCCCTGATTTTGGAGGTAGTATATTAGCATATATAGAAGGTTGGCACATTAATAGAAGCCAGAGTGATAGCACAAGGAAAGCATTTCAGAGATATCAGCCTGTAACTAGTGGAGTGCCACAGACACCAGTGCTGGAGCCCCAATTATTTATAATATATGTTAGTAACTTAGAGGCAAGCTTGTGAGTGACACAGAAATAGATGGGAAAGCAACTAGTGAAGATGGCTCGAAGAGTCTGCAGAAGGATATGCATAAGTGAAGCAAGTAGGCAAAAAACCTGACCAATAGAACATTACATGCAAAAATGTGAGATTATGCACTTTGTCAAGAAGAATAGAGGAACTGAATACTATTGAGATGGAGAAAACTGCAGTACTGCCAAATCCTCATGCACAAACCACATGTTTGTGCATGAGGATTGACAAGTTCAGCAGGTAATAGGTAATGCCTTTATTTCAAAGTGAATGGTGTATAAAATTAGGAAGGTTTTCTTAAACCTGTACAAAGCATGAGTCAGAGCACAACTGGAATACTGTGAACAGTTTTGGTTCCCTTATCTAAGGCAAGATACAGAGGAGGCTGATCCTGGGTACGGAAGGATTGTCTTACGGTGACAGGTTGAGTAGGTTGGGCCTGATCCCATTGGAGTTTAGAAGAATGAGAGATGATCTTATTGAAACACACAAGTTTCTTAGACGACTTGACAAGGTAAATGTGAAAAGGTTGTTTCACTTCATGGAGACTCTAGGACCAGAGGGCATAACTTCAGAATAAGGGGTTAAGACATTTAAGACAGAGATGATGAGATACTTTCTCTCTCAGAAGGTTGTGAGTCCGTGGAATTCTGTCCCACAGACAGCTGTTGAGGCTCAGTCAGTAAATGCTAGGATAGACAGACTTTTAATCAGTAAGGGGGTCAAGGCTTATAGGGAAAAGGCAGGCAGGTGGAGTTGAGGATTATCAGTTCAGCATGATCTCATTTCAAGGTGGAGGAGACTTGATGAACTGAATGGCCGGCTTCTGCCCCTACATCTTGCAGTTTTATGATCTCCCTATGGTGACATGAAGTGCGCATTGCTGAAACAGTCATTTCCTCATGTAAATAAGAGTTACGTTCCTGTTGGCAGTTTCCTTTGACACACTGGGTGGAATCTTCCCAGGGTCCGAACGATGTGGGCTATGGTGAGGAATTTGGGAGAATTCTGTGAGGTCTTTCTCAAGCCGAGCATGATAAGTCCCAGTTTATAATCAAGCACCGGGAACACGGGTTTGATTCCAGACTTGGGTGGCTGTGTGTATGGAGGTTGTATGCTTTCTCTCTACTTGGCTGCATGTGTTTTCTTCAGGAGCTCCAGTTTCCTCCACAGGCCACCAATTTCCAGGTGATGTGGATTGGCCATGCTAAACGAAATTGGGTGGAGGGGGTCTCGGTGGGATGCTCTTCAGAGGGTCAGTGCAGACTTGATGGGTCCAATGGCCTCTATTTGCACTGTAGGCAATCTATGATAAATTCCAGATGGGATTCTCAATAGTGAGTGGCACGTGTCCTATGAACAGAGATCATTTGTTATTGACATCCTAACTAGTACTTAATCTCATCTCATTAATATGTCCATTCCAATTCTTTCCAGGAATTGTCAGCATGAAAATCAGAGCAGGTACCTAGTGACTCCAACTCACTGCTTGCTCCTGTGCCCTCTATCTTGGGCACCAAGCGCCAACATCGCAGGACACATTCCATGAGCAGCAGACATTAGCACTCCATGCCCACGGAGCTTTGCATCTGACACAAGGCAGCCTCTTCCTATCACCATGACACAACTGTGATCTCCGGACAGACCCGCTCTGTTTTACACTGCTGCAATCTGGAGTGTTTCAGCAGCTGCCCCTGCATGGCCGCCGCCCAGAAACCATGGAAGTCTGTTCACAAATCGATTTGCTTGTGGGCCAGAACACAATACAAGACAACGTTAGGTCAGCTTTTGTATGGAAAGGAAATGTTACACCTCTGTATGGGATTGTGTTCAGAGGTACAAGTGTCCGCGTGGCAGATGTTCATAACCCGGGTTCTCATTCAAGTCAAGTGAACGTGCTTTCAATGATGGGGTCCCATCACACAGCGTCAGGAGCGAATTCCAATACTAGTCTCGAGGCTTGGACATAGTCAGGCAACCATGTCGGGCAGTCAGGGTCAGGCCTCTCTCCTGTTAGGGGGTGAGGAGATAAATGTTCGGCAGCCCACCACCCAGCAGTATTCTCTTGGCATTAGACACTGGAGGGGTCGAGTGAGATGAAAGCGGTTGGCATGTCTTTTAGCACTGGTGAGGGAAAGCTGTCCCAAGTGAGTGAGTGAGTGGAAGCTGCTTGAGTAAGAATTATAGAGGGTGTGCAGCCTTAGTGGTGTGGGTGTGGTGAGTGACAGCGATGATGTTGCAGGCAATTATGAGGGAAATAAAGCATGAGCCTTTGTGGGAGAAGGGTGCACTGGTAAAGATAGAGTGTGTGTAAGATAGAGAGTCAAGAGTGTGATGCTGGGAAAGCACAGCATCCGAGGAGCAGACGAGTCAACGTTCAGAGCATAAGCCCTTCATCCCTTCCAGAGTACAACATAGAACATAGAACATAGAACAATACACCACAGAACAGGCCCTTCGACCCACGATGTTGTGCCGAACATTTGTCCTAGCTTAAGCACCTATCCATGTACCTATCCAATTGCTGGTTAAAGGTCACCAATGATTCTGACTCTGCCACTCCCACAGGCAGTGCATTCCATGCCCCCTCCACTCTCTGACTAA
>NC_057710.1:151726208-151733521 GCF_004010195.1 Chiloscyllium plagiosum | reverse complement strand
TTTCTTTAGGTCCCTTCTGGCTATCCTGTATCCCTCCAATGCTCTGTCTGAACCTTGTTTCCTCAACCTTATGTAAGCCTCTTTCTTCCTCTTTACAAGACATTCAACCTCCCTCGTCAACCAAGGTTCCCTCACACGACCATTTCTTTCCTGCCTGACAGGTACATACACATCAAGGACACGTCGTATCTGTTCCTTGAAAAAGTTCCACATTTCCACGACATCCTTCCCTGACAGCCTCCCAACTTATGCTCCTCAGATCCTGTCTTACAGCACCATATTTACCCTTCCCCCAATTGTAAAACCTACCCTGTTGCACGCACCTATCTCTCTCCATAACCAAGGTGAAAGTCACAGAATTGTGGTCACCATCACCAAAATGTTCACCCACTAACAAGCCCATCATTTGTCCTGGTTCGTTACCAAGTACCAAATCCAATATGGCCTCCCCTCTGGTCGGACATTCTACATACTGAGTAAGATACAGTACACTGCTGGCCACTGACCCAGGTGGCACCGTGAGACCAGGCTGCCAGGGTGAGGGGTTGTGGCTTCTCTGTCAGTCCTGGGGGAAGAGTGTCTACCTCCTTTGTACCATCCCAGGATGTCCAAGTCCCATTGCAATGCTGGATCACCAGCTCTCCCTTGTCTCCCATGTCTGGGGCAAGCGTCTGCAATCGTGCAGGGCAGTTCGGGACTTCCAGCACTTGACTGGATGCACAGCAGCCTTTTAAGTGGCAGGGAACTGATATATCCCAGGATATCCCAGCAATGGCAATTACTTCCATCTAAGGAGTGGAGTCAGAATCGGGCTAGCATCGGCCGGGAGGAACAGCATACGGGCATGGGAACTGGTTACTGAGGTGAGTTTTAGGACCATCGTGTGAAAACCTCTCCAAGTTTCATGGAGAAAAGCCCCTCAGAATTCTTGACAAAAATGACATCCAACTAGAACATGGGGAGCTTCAATTCAATGCATTCAATATCCCATAAAGCACTCAGCAATCAAACAGCCATCACTACATCACGACAGGGACACCGAGAAGGTGTCTCTTTCTTAGTTTAAATGTTTTCATGACTTTATTATGAGATGATGTGAAAACTGTGATCCAATCTTGATCACCTTCACATCCCTCACCTCTCTCTCAGACTGTTTACCAGTAATGGGGTAAAGGGATCCTAATGTTTACCTTGGACCAGGCAGTTCCCCCTGGACTGCATCTGTCACCGTGCCCCAGTAACAAACAAGTGAGGTTGGCCAGCCAACTTAGTCATTGGCGTCTTGAGAAGCATAAGAGTATTTAACAGCTGGGCCAGAGTCTAATTTGGGAACCATCCAGCTTTTGGACTAATGTATTGAAATAAGGTAGTATTGATCTGCTAATGTAATTTATCTCATTCCCCATCACTGCTGTCTCATCTGCACACAGCCAGAATCACACTGATACAAAATGATTTTGAAGTGCCGAGGGACTGGGAAACATTGTGGATATGAATTTCAGGAGTAATGGCTGTGAGAAAACGTTGCCAAATGATTTTCGCTTCACTGTGGAGTTTATTTTCTTGTCTTCATTCCTGAAGGTAGCTGATGATAACAGCTTTTGTCATCTTTCGTTAGGTTTTGAAGTGAGGTTGCTGGAAGCTGTATCTCATCTGGCCCTGCAGGAACAGAGGGAGCCTTCCTCCTCTCTGCTTCATGTAGGTATCTGAGGAGACTCAAGAGAAGGCTCTGCTGCCCTCAGAGATTGCACCATTGGAGAGTACTTTTACCATTCCACCAAGACTGGACACTAGCTCTGACTTGGACTACAGAGACGCAGGTCTAATGATACCAATGAGATCAGCGGATTTTGGAGACACTGCTAATCGCTTAAATCTACAAGAACCTGTCCTTTCTAACGTGATACCATAGGACACCATGACTTGGAGACGCTGTGTTGGGCTGGGGTGTATAAAGTTAAACATCATACAACACCAGGTTATAGTCCAACAGGTTTAATTGGAAGCACTAGCTTTCGGAGCACTGCTCCTTCATCAAGTGGTTGTGGAGTATAAGATTGTAAGACACAGAATTTATCGCAAAAGTTTACAGTGTGATAGAACTGAAATTGAAAAAGACCTCGATTGTTTAAGTCTCTTATCTTTCTGAATGACCATGTTGGTTTCAGTTCTTTCATATGTCAATCCCAGAACTTTTTTAGTTACACTCTCAAGTGAACTTTACCAATAGGTGCCATGTCGGCCCAGATAATACATTGAAGGTGTGAGCTGACCTGTGTGAGACAGCCTGATCATTGGCGCACAGACTGATTCTAATCTAAAAAAGGGATTTACAGCATCTTACATGGATTCATGAGGTTTTTGAGCAAAATGAAACATGACACCATGACAACAATCAACAAACAAAAAACATGGGAAACACTTAGATTGTATGATTTGGATGTGATGTGCCTGGAGTTATCTTTCATTCCAACGAAAGGCCACTGAAGCTAGAAAACATCAAGGAAGACACCCCAGCCCCAAACAATTGCCAGCTGCTGCAGTGCATCCCCAGTCCCTACAAATATTAGTGAAGCTCTTGAAATATCCTTTTTGGAATTGTGAAATCATGAGCTCAAGATCCTAAGAAGAGGGACAGTAAATTCGGAAACTTAGGTCAGCAGAATCTATCTAATGTTCCAATTTCTGTCATCTCCTCCTGATGTTGCTGATGTTTTACTCAGTGCCAACTCTTGTTCTCACGTTCTACTGCTCTTGGATGGATGTTCCTGGTGCCTTGGATGTAAATGTGGGAAAGGGTTTGAGGTGATAAGTGCTGAGGTCGTAAATGGAGAGGCACTGAATAGAGAGATGTTGAATTGTGAGGCGCTGAGTAGTGAGGTGCTGCATGCTGAGATGAGGAGTCATGTGGTGTTGAGTGGAAATATTCTGAGTGGTGAATTACTGCATGGAGAGGTGCTGGGTGGTGAGATGGTGAGATATTGGGTCTGGGTGGTGAGATGGTGAGTTATTGGGGGCTGGGTGGTGAGATGGTGAGTCAGTGGGGCTTGG
Source organism: Chiloscyllium plagiosum (assembly GCF_004010195.1). Lineage (NCBI taxonomy): Eukaryota > Metazoa > Chordata > Chondrichthyes > Orectolobiformes > Hemiscylliidae > Chiloscyllium > Chiloscyllium plagiosum. The sequence continues at coordinate 151,730,470 of NC_057710.1, read as the reverse complement.
CTGCAGATAGACAATAGGACCCAGGGGATTGGAGTCCTAGTCTTGGTTGCAGAATGAGCGGAGCCAGAAGTGGTAGCAGAAGCTGGAGGAAAGCTGAGGCTGACCCAAGTGTTTTTGTCTGCAGAATCCAGGGCAGCGTTGTAGGAGACTTCCAGAGCAGAGATAAAGGTTGTGGGTGAGTACTTGGGTTTCCCAATAGTTGATTGCTACGGCCCGGGTACCAAACTGGAAGCAGTATCTGACCCAGAAGTAGATTTGGACTGGCGAGGCCCAGTGCTGGATGGAGTCTCCACGTGGGTAATGGCGGTGGTAGCAGTGTGGGGCGGGGCCTGGAGGCAGCCGGAACTAAGGCCTAGACTTCAAACAGTGAGTGAGTTCTCCTACTAGAGGTGAGTGGAGCAGAATTTTGCCAACTTTCAATTGTTTATATCAGATATGAAACCGAAAAACTGTTTGTTGAGCTGGTGGATTCATTCTGCGTTGGATGTAGAATAGTAAGAGTCCTTCACACGTTTGGGAAATGGAGGCCTTGAGCTGGGGTGGGATGAGGAGAGGGAATGGAGATGCCTCTGCATTGCAGAGAGGGTAGAGTGGAGCATCTGGAGAGAGAATTGCTTGTGGAGGCATTGGAGGTAATGCAAGTATGGAGCATCAAAGGTGGGTCCAAATCTGGAGGGTTTAAAATGTATCTGTAAGCCTTGAGGAATGAGATAGTTGCGAAGACAGCAGCAGAGCAAAGCCAGGTGGCTGCAGTAGCAAATATGTTTCATCATGGGGTCAAAGAGTTGGAGGGCTGAAGATGTCACGGCACTGTGGCGGTGAGAAAAGGCTCACTGAGTGCACATCTGAGGGAGGCAGAGAATCTCTTCAAAGTGGGGATCCTTTGAAGAGGTACAAACTTGGTTAGAGACAAAAAAAAACTACAGCTGCTGGAATCCAAGCAGGAGGCTGGAAGAACACAGCAAGCCAGGCAGCATCAGGAGGTGGAGAAGTCAATGTTTCAGGTGTAACCCTTCTTCAGAATTGGGTGTGGGTGTAGGGGGAGCTTCAGATAAAGGGGGTGGCAGGTCCAGGTGGTGAAGCGGGGATAAGTGAAGACGGGTAGAGGGTACGACCTGGTTGGTTGATGGGAGGAATGAATCTGGTTGGTGGCTAGAAGGAAGGGTCCATGAGAGGAATGGAAAGGAGGGAGGAGGGGCTGGGAAGGGAACCGGGGATGAGAAGGGAGGTCATTTGAAATTAGAGAAGTCAATGTTGAGTACTCTGGGCTGCAGGCTATCTAGGCGGAAGATGAGGCGTTGCTCCTCCAATCTGGGTTTGATTTATTGTGGCAATGGAGGAGGCATAATAAATCTCTGCAGGTGATCGTGTCAGCAACTCAATGACAAGTGAAGGGATGACCTATAATCCGATTAAATGAGGCAGAGAGATAATTACAAAAAAAAATTTAAAATACGGAGACAAAAACAAAAGGCTGGGATAACATGATAGGTATAAGAGTCACATGCCAAGGGTCTCACCAAAGTAATCAATAATCCAAAACTATGCTAACTAATTAAGGTAGAGAGATCATAATTTATTAAACTGATGGTGTCAAAACAGAACAGTAAGAATGATTTTACAGACACAAAACAGTGTGCGAGGGTCACATATAGTGTGACATGAATCCAAGATCATGATTGATGCTGTCTTCATGGGTATGGAACGTGGCTATCAGTTTCTGGTTAGCAATTCTCGGTTGTTGTGTATCACAAAGGCCATCTTGGAGGACGCTTACCCGAAGATATTATTATTCGGCAGTCCATTCACACCATTTGTCTGATTTTTAAAAATCTTACTGTCCTTGATCTCTCTGTCTATAAATTTTGTGTCTGTTTGCTTCTCTCTCACTTCACCTGATGAAGGGACTATCATCCGAAAGCTTATGATTTTAAATAACCCTGTTGGACCATAAGCTGGTGTTGTGTGACTTCTGACTTTGTTCACCCCAGTCCAACACCAGCACCTCGATATCAAGTCCTCCAAATAGTGGGGAGGAATTAAGTGAGACCATTTTTAGGCATACTATGAAAGTCTGAGGACAAGTAGAATTGCGACAGTTGGTGATTTTAATTCCTTAGAGAAGACTGGGAAAAGATGTGCATGGAAGGAGACAAATTCGTACAATGTGTGCAGGAGAACAGGTGACCAACATCTGGAGGAAGAACACCTCAACTTCCGCCTTGGAATACTTCAACCCCAGGGCATCAATGTGGACTTCACCAATTTCCTCATTCCCCCTCTCCCCACCTTACCCCAGTTCCAACCTTCCAGCTCAGTACCATCCTCATGACCTGTCCTACCTGCCAATCTTCTTTCCCATGTTTCCGCTCCACCCTCCTCTCTGATCTATCAATTTTATCCCCACCTCCATCCACTTATTGCACTCTTAGCTACCTTCTTCCCAGCCCCACCCTCCACCATTTACCTCTCTACCCTGGAGGCTCCCAGCCTCATTCCTGATGAAGGGTTCCTGCCTGAAATGTTGATTTTCCTGTTCCTCGGATGCTGCCTGACCTGCTGTGCTTTTCCAGCACCACTCTAACCTTGACTCTGATCTCCAGCATTTGCAGTCCTCACTTTTGCCGTGTTGGGCTGAACGGCCTGTTTCCACACTGTACAGATTCTAAATTCTAAAAGTCTTTAAATTTGTTGATGATACGAAGCTAGGGAGAAGAGTGAATTGAGAGGATGATGCTGAGTGACTTCTGAGGGACATTGACAAGTTGGCCAAACAGACAGGACACCTGCCAGTTGAATAGAGAAATGTGAGGTAATGCAGTTGGTCATAGAAACACAGAGCGACAGTACAGGCCCACGGTACATCTTTGAGGAAAGTCTGGCAGCAGAGGGATCTGGAGGTTCATGAGCATAATTCTCTGAAGGTGGCCAGATAAGTTGAAACAGTTGTTTGGAAGGTTTATAAGATGGATTTATAAATAGAGGCACAGAGTTTAAAAGCAAAGAAATTCTGTTGCAATGCTACAAATCATTGGTCAGACTACATTTGGAGCATTGTTCAGTTCTGGGCACCTTATTTTGGGAAGCAAGTTAAATCCATGGAGATTTATGAGAAGGATACCAGGATTGAGAGAGTTTAGATATAAGGAAAGATTAGATAAGGAGGATGAGGCTATTCCCTTGGAGCTGAGAAGATTAAAAGGTGACCTTATTGAGGTGATAATGTTCTCAACTTCACTTTTCAGCCTGATGCCTTGTACATCAGTCCAAGGAAGTGGGCCAGGCCATTTAGGACTGAGATGGGGAAAACATTCTTCATCCAGAGAATGGTGAGCCTGTGAAATTCACTGCCACAGAAAATGTTGGAGGCCATAATGTTGAACGTTTTCAAGGAGGAGTTAGACCTAAAAGGATCAAAAGGTACAGGAAGAAAGTGGGAAACTGAGTTAGTTGATCAGCCATGGCAGACCAGGTTTGAAGGGCCGGAAACCTACTCCTGCTTCCACCTTTTCTACTTCTGTATTAACTCAGCCTTGAATATATCCAATCACCCAGCCTCCACTGTTCTCTGTGTAGTGAATTCAAAGATTAACAACTGAGAAGGAATTTCCTCTTTATCTCTTATTTAAATAGAGCATTCCCAGTTCCAGATTCCTCTCCATATTGACCATGTCACATATTCTAAAATAATATGCTTAGAATATTTTACAATAAAGACCAACATGCAATTTGCCTTCTTAATTACTGCAGTATTTCCATGATAATTTTCATAATTCATGTATGAGAACACCCAGATGCCTCTGTCTGTGTCGCAACAACTATAATATATTGTGATGTGCTATGCACCATGACAAAGGGACAAACTTATATTTTCAAATACTATATTCCATTTGGTAAATTATTCCTCGTCAACATTTCTTATTCCTTTAATCCACTTCACAACTTGCTTTTCTGTCCTTCTTTGCATCTTTAAACCTGCCACATAATAGGTCCCTTCATCCAAGTTAATAATGCAGATTGCAAATAATTAAGAATACTGTTTTGCCAGTTGTGCCCCATCAGTTACCATTTGTCAACCTGAAAAAAAGATCCTTTTATCCCAACTGCCTGTTTCAGATTAATTAGCCAACTTTCTATCTATGCTAATAAATTATCCACAATACCATGAAATCTTGTTTTGTATGGCAACCATTGATATGATTTGGAGACGCCGGTGTTGGACGGGGACGTACAAAGTTAAAAATCACACAACACCAGGTTAT
>NC_057710.1:151708388-151725708 GCF_004010195.1 Chiloscyllium plagiosum | reverse complement strand
ACCTAAGGGGCAACATTTTCACACAGAGTATGGAATTAGCTGCCGAAGGAAGTGGTGGAGGCTGGTACAATTGCAACATTTAAGAGGCGTTTGGATGTGTATATGAATAGGAAGGGTTTGTGGGGATATGGGTCAGGTGCTGGCAGGTGGGACTAGATTGGGTTGGGATATCTGGTCAGCATGGATGGGTTGGACCGAAAGGTTTGTTTCCATGCTGTCCATCTCTATGACTCTATGACTATGAGTCACTGCCCATTCCTCAGTGACTGGTATTTAAGTTTGACTCTGTTTCCTCATTAGTATTTTGCCTTTCAAATAATAATACTTGAGTACTGTTTATGATTTAACTTCTGAATATACAATTCAGTATAACTTAATTCTGAATTGTTACATTTCTAATAATGAAGATGGACTAAGTATATTAGCTAGATTTTCTTTACCTTCATTCTTATTAGTTATGTTTTTGAAAGTTGTATCTGATACCTGAATTATTTAATTATCTCCATGTTTCATAGAGTTATTTCCTTCCTGACTAATTCTATGGGCCTGAAATCTAGTCACAACCACAAGACAGGAAACAATCCAGGATATTTCTTCTGGAATATTTTGGTTTATTTTACTTCCATTGGTTGTTCCATTACCATTCTTGAAGGGGTCCACATTCTTGAATGTACCAGCTCATTTCCCAAAATGAAATCAACTCTTATAGGGATTTGGTCCACTACTTCCATAATAGATTCTACATTTATCAGGTCATTATTTTGTAAAATTCTGTATAATAAGACTATTTTGTAAACTCCATATATACCTAAATTGAATATCATCTCCTTCATTACTTTCTGAAAGATAATAGCATCATCACCCAACAACTGTGACTGACCTGCTCCAGTGTCCCTCAATATCTTTTCTGGTTTGCCTCCTTGATTAAAACCATAAGAAATACCTCTCCTTTTCAGATAAAATACTCAGAATCTCAATATTCAGAATACCCAAAAGATAATTTTCATAACTGTCCTGAAATACCGCTTTCTTTCCAGTACATTTTATGGAAACATATTCTCTTTGTTCTGCCAGTACCATTTTAATCATTATTTCTTTTCCTGACACCTCCTTTTCTGAAGTTTCCTTACACATTTCTATGATGTCAGTTGGTCTCCATTTGGTTGCAGACTTTTTACTTTATTACTTTCGTGTCCTTCAGTCAGTTCTGTAAAACAAGTAGGATAGAGTGAGGACTACAGATGCTGGAGATCAGAGTCAAAAAGTGTGGTGCTGGAAAAGCACAGCTGGTCTGCTGTTCTTCATCCTGAGAAGAATCCACGCACTCAACAAATGCTTTTTCTCGAGCTTATCTGACATCAAGGAACGTATGTACACCAAACTTTCACGTACTTACCTGCAAACTCATGATAGTTTGAAGGTGAAATTTTAAAAAATCTTACCTAACTGCAGACTCAGTGTGTACTATGGGGCCTGAGACAGAATTGAGGCCTGCCAGTACCTCCCCCCCTCAACTGAGTGACATGCATCAACTGGGTGTGGAGTTGGATTAACTGTTTGCACGCCAAACAACCTTGTTAACGAGAAAAACCTTCATGAAAAAGCCTTCAGATTTCGGAGCTTATCGGATATCGGGATTTCAGATAAAGGGTTGTCCACTTGTACCATAAAACGAAAATGTGATTGGTGGGATTTTATCTTACCCTGTATTTTTAAATCTTTCAAATTGTTATTTGTAATTAGTTTAGCTTATTCCATTTTATCTTCATTTCTTTTGCAATAAACAAAACTTCAGTTTTATTGTTTTTATTATGTGTTTGTGTTCCGTATAGGTCACCTTGATAAATTAAAAAAAAACAAAATATGATCTATGAAGCCAGATTTAAATCTGGGCTCTGACTTGTCCAGTAATAACATTAGCTGGGATCATAACAGTCCTGGTATTGAAATAATTATGGCCATGACCATTCCTATGATTCTCATTTGAGGTAATAAATGAACTTTAGATGGTTGCAGATATTACCTGGACTAATGCAAAAATCAGCATTAATGGACTCATGCTTTTATTAAAGAGTGTCTGAGAACACAAACCTATCTTTAGGTTTCTGTGAATTTTTATTAATTTAATGCCTGGCTCTTTTTAGAATTTTCTGCCCAAAATATTTGGCTGTCAAGTTTTCATTTGCTCCAAATATAATTTGGAAAATGGGCATTCTAATAGAGGTTTGTTCTTTAGGAGCTTATTGCGGGATGTGGAACAGTGTGAAAATAGTTTTAAAGGCAAGCAGAGTGCATCACAATTCAAAGGTAAGATGCCTACACTCCCCTTATTTACAATTCTGTATCTATAGGCAAAGGTGCATCTACTCTGGAATATTGGAAGCAAATTATATTTAGAGGTTCAATTTCACTCAAAGATAGTGGCAAAGTTACAGCATTTCTTAGAATCTGATTTCCACCATATTCCCAGTGGCTGTCAAGGTCATGACAACCCTGAGCATTTCATGCTGAGGCTCATACATACAGAAACAGAGGAGATTAACAACATCAATCACAAGTTCACTGATGCTTCAAGAAGATGACTGATGCATTGTTTGCCAGAACAAATAATCTTATCACTTCTCCCATGTGCAGTCAAGAACAGAATGAGTGTATGTAATATTTCTATATGGTAAGATTCTCCAGAGTGCACAACATCACTGACACTCAAGCAGTCCCAGGAACTTCAACAGCTTCACAAAGACTTTAAGGAGAAAGTGAGGTCTGCAGATGCTGGAGATCAGAGATGGAAATGTGTTGCTGGAAAAGCGCAGCAGGTCAGGCAGCATCTAGGGAACAGGAGAATCGACGTTTCGGGCATTAGCCCTTCTTCAGGAATGAGGAAAGTTGGTCCAGCAGGCTAAGATAAAAGATAGGGAGGAGGGACTTGGGGGAGGGGCGTCGGAAATGTGATAGGTGGAAAGAGGTCAAGGTGAGGGTGATAGGTCAGACTGGGGTGGGGGCGGAGAGGTCGGGAAGAAGATTGCAGGTTAGGAAGGCGGTGCTGAATTTGATTTTGAGAATGTGGCTGAAGAGCTTCTGTGCAGAGGAGATGACCTGGGGGGTGCAGTGAGAGAGGGACTCACTGAAACCTTTGTAGAGGGAGAAAGAGAGCTTCTTCAAGGAAGGCATCCTTGTAAGAGGATTCGCAGTCTTCAAGGAAGGCATCCTTGTGCGATGCGAATCCTTGTGCGACTGCGAATCCTCTTACAAGGATGCCTTCCTTGAAGAAGCTCTCTTTCTCCCTCTACAAAGGTTTCAGTGAGTCCCTCTCTCACTGCACCCCCCAGGTCATCTCCTCTGCACAGAAGCTCTTCAGCCACATTCTCAAACAGACTCGCTACCACAGCCACATCTCCTTCCTCAGCACCTACCTACGGAACTGACTGATCCCGCACGGACTCCGGACTACGTTCCGACCAACAAAACTCCCCCAAGTCCCTCCTCCCTATCTTTTATCTTAGCCTGCTGGACCAACTTTCCTCATTCCTGAAGAAGGGCTAATGCCCGAAACGTCGATTCTCCTGTTCCCTAGATGCTGCCTGACCTGCTGCGCTTTTCCAGCAACACATTTCCATCACAAAGACTTTACTTTATCAATGTACAGATTGTTAATGAGCATCGAAGTGTGATGATAAGTACATGCTTCATAATGCCTTCTCTTTAAAACCATCTAAGATACCAGGGTTAATTGAAGGCAGACAACATTAACAAGCCTCACAGGACTAGACAGGGTATTCCCGATGACTGGAGAGTGCAGGGCCTGAGGGCCACAGACTAAGGAAACAGGGTAGACCATTTAGGACTGAGAGAGTGGTGAGCCTACAGAAGTCTCTGCCACAGAAAATGGTTGATGTAAAAACATTGAATGTTTTTAAGAAGGAGAAACATATAGTTCTTAGGGCTAAAGGGCTACTTCAATTCCTATTTTCTATGTTCTATATGTTTAGTCTGACAGTCACATCTTGCTGAGCAGCTGTGCCTTTATAATGAGGGGAGATCATTGTGACATGCCTAAGAGAAACTTTCTTTGTTGCATTTTCTCAAAGAGCTTCTTTAAGCATGCATTTAAACCAGAAGGAACTGGCCATGTCTGACAAGGATTCCACTACCCTACAAAATTCATGTGCTTCTTTAAATAGCAGCTGGTGCCTTTAAGAGCTGCAGTTACACTTTCCTGCTGTTCAATGGAAGATGTCCCACAGAGAGGCTCTATTATAACTAACATGTGACTTAGTTTACACTCACACTGAATTTTGAGCAAGACTTTTTTTACAAAAAGAAATGAAGAATGTTTTGAATTTATTTTATATGACTTACTTATTGGGATAATGGAGAGACAGAAGCTAGACAACAATATTACTTGGATGACATCAGCATCACTGAAAAATACCCAGGCTTGGAGACGCAAAAGGGAAGTCAAATTTGTACTAAATAGTGCCCAGTAATAGCATTTTACAAGAAGGTAAAGTCCAGGCTTTTCCCTCTATCTTTGAAGTGGTACCTCCATATTTGATTCCTCCAGCATTGACACTCATCAGGAGCTTCAATGGAGTATTCATTTCAATTTATATAAAGTCAGATATGTTATGATAAGTGCCTCACCTCGTTACCTCTCAAAACACTTCACCATTAACTCAATACAAGACCAGTCGTGGCAATAACTTCAACATTCACCCACTTCACTATCACTGAATAGTCTTGTCATTTTGCAATTTGTTTGGCAGCAAGTCACCATGGATACCTTAACTGTAGCTCCCTAATCTTTCAGGAGAGAGAAATTGAGGACTGCAGATGCTGGAGATCAGAGTCGAGAGGGTGGTGCTAGAAAAGTCCAGCTGGTCAAGCAGCATGGAGAGCAGGAGAATCGACGATTCAGGCATAAGCCCTTCATCAGCCATCTGGTGAGAATGCCACCACCTCCAAGTGCCTTCTAAATCATACATACATTCTTCATTGTTATTGAGGTCACTGTCTTGGAGTTTCTATCAAACATATGCAACAAGATCTGGATATCATCCAGGCTTTTGCCAACATTTGCCAGACAATGACCATCACCAATAAGAGACCATGTAACCACCATTCCTTGACATTCAATAGTGTTATCATTACTGAATCCTCCCACTATCAATATAGTGAGGGTTACCATTGAGCAGAAACTCAACTATAAACATAAACAGTGGCTACAATTGGCAGGTCAAAGGCTAGGAATATTGCAGCAAGTAACTCAGCTCCTGATTCCTCAAAGCCAGTCTACCGTCTGGAATTCCTGATACATCAATTGCCTGAAACATATGCCTGAAACATCAATTCTCTTGCTTCTCAGATGCTGTCTGACCTGCTGTGCTTTCCCAGCACCACACTTTTTGACTCTGATCTCCAGCATCTGCAGTCCTCACTTTCTCCCATTCCACCATCTACAAAGCATAAGTCAGGCTTGTGATGGAATGCTCCCCACTTCCCTGGATGAGTGCAGCTCCATCAATGCTGAAGAGGCTGGACATCATCCAGCATAAAGCAGCCTACTTGATTGGCATCATATCCACAAACATCCAATACCCTCCACCACTAATGCTCAATAGCAGCATATGTACTACCTACAAGATGCCCTGCAGAAATTCACCAATAATAATCAGACAGGACCTTCCAAATTCATGACCACTTCCATCTAGAAGGGAAAGGGCAGCAGAAACATTGGAATACAATCACCTTTAAGTTCTCTTCCAAACCACATACTATCCTGACTTGAGAATATATCACCATTTCTTCACTGTTGCTGGGTCAAAATCCTGGATTTCCCCCCTCATGGCATTGTATGTTAACCCACAACAGGTGGATGGCAGTGGTTCAAGAAGGTAGCTCCCCACTATCTTCTCAAAGACAACTAAGGATGGGCAATAAATTCTGGCCAGCGAGTGACACCTATGTCCCAGAATGAATAAAAAAAAAACATGAGCATGAGCAACAAATGGACTGCAGAGATTGAGGAAGCTCCATCATTGTCTTCACAGGATGGGCAATGTATGTGGCATTGCAAATGTCACACAGGTCTCAAGGTGAAATAAAAATAAACTCTCACAAAAGGATGTAACAACTGTTTGAGTGGACAACAACATTCCAGTCTTCATCACCTATTACCCCTTTTTAAAAAATGTAATTATCAGCCATTAACATTACCTCTCTGGGATTCCCTGATCTCCTTGTGAGATTATTGTTTTGGCAAGTTACATGGAGGGCTTTTCAATAAGGGCTGGTGAGCTTTCTCTCACTATCTTCCAAAGTCAGTTTATTGCTATGCACCACAATCCTTGGTGTTCTGTTCATCCTGTTAACCAGAAGCAGAAGTTCTCCTACAGCCAGGATGTCCTGTAATCTCTGGTGTTGTCATTATCTTTGCACTTCACTGTACAAGTAGTGGGAAAGCAAACACAAAGCTCTCAGGCCACAGAGGTGGCATGGCCAATACTGCATTGTGCATACAAGTGCACATTCTTACATCCATCACTACTTTAGAACACTTACCATCTTTAATCATCTTACAACCCTGTCTGAATGAGTGCTACTGTTTCCTCAATGCCCAGAATAGCCTAGCATTTTCTCATTGTTCAGTGTGGGAGCACCATTTACAGGAAAGCCTTCAAATGGTTCAAAACCTTCATTTATTGAGTAACAGCAAAAGCAAACAAAAATCAAACAAAAACTGCATTTGCTTATTAGAACAGATATGGATTGTTTGTCTTTTAAGCACCAACAAATTTACAGTCAATGAGTGATCACTGGAATCAGGTGTCAATTCCATTCTGTCTGGCTTGTTGAGCTTAACATTATTGCACTGTGTCATGCTGAAGGTAATGTTCCATCTGCTCAATTTCCTCCTTTCCTTCTTGGAAGACTGTTCCCACTCTCCCAGCTCATCAGCCTCTGTCACATTCCCTGCTTGCCAGCTCCAGTTGTGCAGAGCACACCATTTTGTGCCACTCAGTCTAGGATGCTGTGCAAGATTTCTTGAGAATGAGCTCGGCATCAGAATCTTATCTTCTGGAGGTGTATTGTCTGCTCCAAGATAGCCCTGACAGAAGAATAGGTTGCACTGCATCTGCAAACAACCACAGTAAGAGAATTATATAATGGAATAATCAGCCATGGTGTCAGAGCATAGCCCATGCGTCTGAGTAACCAACCTTGTAATGTACTTGAAAAGAACCAGGAACATGGTCACACTGTTACCAGTCATGAATTCTTGCCATATGAAATTCCAATCACAAGCACAGGCCAGCTGGCACTTACTGCAGGATATGATCTGGAGATCATCTGGATCTCTATTGACCAACTCCATCTGGATTCTAATGGCCATTTGGGTACAGAACTGCCTCAAAGGTAGAAGACAGAGGGTGGTGGTGGAGGATTGTGACCAGTGGTGTGCCACAAGAATCAGTGCTGGGTCCACTACTTTTCATCACTAATATAAATGATTTGGATGTGAGCATAAGAGGTATAGTTAGTAGTTTGCACACGACATAAAAATTGGAGATGTAGTGGACAGCGAAGAAGGTTACCTCAGATTACAACAGGATCTTGATCAGATGGGCCAATGGGCTGAGAAGTGGCAGATGGAGTTTAATTTAGATAAATGTGAGATGCTGCATTTTGGGAAAGCAAATCAGGGCAGGACTTAAACACTTAATGGTAAGGTCCTAGGGAGTATTGCTGAACAAAAAGACCTTGGAGTGCAGGTTCATAGCTCCTTGAAAGTGGAGTCACAGGTAGATAGGATAGTGAAGAAGGCGTTTGGTATGCTTTCCTTTATTGGTCGGAGTATTGACTACAGGGGTTGGAAGGTCATGTTGCAGCTGTATAGGACATTGGTTTGGCCACTTTTGGAGTATTGCATGCAATTCTGATCTCCTTTCTATTGGAAGGATGTTGTGAAACTTGAAAGGGTTCAGAAAAGATTTACAAGGATGTTGCCAGGGTTGGAGGATTTAAGCTATAGAGAGAGGTTGAATAGGCTAGGGCTGTTTTCCCTGAACCATCAGAGGCTGAGGGGTGACTTTTTAGAGGTCTATAAAATCTTGAGGGGCATGGATAGGACAAATAGACAATGTCTTTTCCCTGGGGCAGGGTAGTCCTGAACTAGAGGGCATAGGTTTAGGTGAGAGGGGAAAGATATAAAAGAGATCTAAGGGCAACTTTTTCACGCAGAGTGCGGTACATGTATGGAATGAGCTGCCAGAGGATGTGGTGGAGGCTGGTACAATTGCAACATTTAAAAGGCATTTGGATGGGTATATAAACAGGAAGGGTTTGGAGGGATATGGGGCGAGTGCTGGCAGGCGGGACTAGATTGGGTTGGGATAATCTGGTTGGCATGGACAAGTTGGACCAAAGGGTCTGTTTCCGTTCTGGACATCTCTATGGTTCTTATGACCAAGTCTGTGTCTGTGAAGTACAAACACCTTCTAAATACTGATGACTTTGAAATCCATTTCCCTATTCCTACCAGTTGGATATAAATGTGCCATGCTTTTCATCTTATTCCTTATAAAGACTGGAAATCAGCCAACATTAATACAGAGAAAAATGAGAATGTTTTCAGTCATTAGTCTCAAAATAATATGTAGGAATTGATTCACATGAAGGACATCTGTAGCATATTAAAGTGACCTCAAATATGTCAAGAGTGCATACTTAGTTTATATGAATCTGCTTTCTGATAAAATTTCAAAGCAGAACTGATTTTTCAGAGCTCTTGCATCTATTTAAAGATAGTCCTTAATTCTTGTGAGGCATAAGCCAGGAAAGGTTGCTCAGGAATGTAAAACACCTCAGTTTCTGAGGCTGTTCTGGAGAAGTGCAGCAAGACAGAGTTGCCCTGTTTCCAATCTGAGGACAGCCTGGCTACAGAAACTACATCCAATCCATCGTGGACATGGCCCTCCAATCAAAGGGAACCGGTAAGGATAAACAGTCTGAAGAAGAATGCTGTGGTAGGACAAACAATCTTTCATTGTTTCAAGCAATGTGATTCATCAATCAATACGTCTCACTGATTTTCCTTTTACCTTGTTTAACCAGGACTGAGGTCACTCTCTAAAACACATCTGAAAGAGTTGTTTTTTTTTCCAGCTTTCTTGCATGTCCTTCCATTGCAAGACATATTTTACCATGAGAAAAGATGAAAGCATTAACCCACCTTCACAGCACAGCCCACTTACAAGTAAAATGTACCTTTATTTACATTGTAATGCAAGGTGAACATGTATATATTACCATTTACATACAGTTCAAATGTCCAACATCCCAGCTTTATTCAACTTTTTCTGTTGATGATACTGAGATATTTTTAAAAATTCACTCATGGGGCATGGTTGTCCTCAGTTACCCTTGAAATGTGGTACTGAGCTGTCTTCTTGAACTTCTGCAGTCCATTTGATGTGGGTACACACTAGAATTGCATCCCTAACAGTATTATGATTGTACCTACAGTTCATGGACTACAGTGGTTCAAGAAGGCAGTTCACCATCTCCTTCCCAAAGGAAACTAGGGATGGGCAGTAAATGCTGGCTCAGCCTGTGATGCCTACATCCCACAAGTGAATTTTTTAAAAAGCAGCATCATTGACAGATAAAGGCAGCACTGAGTAAGAGGGACATAATGCAAAGCAAGGAAAATCCTTTAAGTCAGTTTTACCGGGACATGCATGAAACACTGCTGCCTCAGACTATTAAAGGAGAAGTCAGGACTGAAAATTGAAGTCTTACAACATTATTCCTAATAGAGCCCAAATATTCTTTCACTATCATTCTGACTCTGTCAATCACATAGTTAGTTACTCAAGATAATGCAGCAGGTCAGGCAGCATCCAAGGAACAGGAGAATCGACGTTTCGGGCATAAGCCCTTCTCCTGAGTATTGGATGCTGCATTCTGACTCTGTCAATCACATAGTTAGTTACTCAAGATAATGCAGCAGGCAGCATCCAAGGAACAGGAGAATCGATGTTTCGGGCATAAGCCCTTCTCCTGAGTATTGGATGCTGCCTGACCTGCTGCGCTTTTCCAGCAACACATTTTCAGCTCTGATCTCCAGCATCTGCAGTCCTTACTTTCTCCTCCAGTTACTCAAGATAACTTGGATATGCTAGAAATTATTCTTGCCTAATCTGGTTAAAATAGCTTGATTCACTGAGCAGTTATATTAACAAAGATTTTCTGTTGGGATCTCCAGGAGAAAAAAAATCTGTTCTGTGTTACATTCATTACCTATAAACTAACCTGTTCTAAAATCAAACAAAAAGTTAACATTCCATCTGCTTAGCATAATGTGGTTTTGTTATTTTGTGTTGTTATAGGAAGCACTGAAGGAGTTTGAAAATTCTGGGATTGCTACTTTAAGTCACATGTGTTCTGGAAATTAATTTCTTATCATAATTTGCTTAATTCTTTTTCTTTCAGAACCTTAATGAGTTATGAAAGCTCAAAAAATTGGAGAGGTATAAGGGCATGGTGTGGGGGTGGATGTAATGTGCAATTCCAGATATCCAATTCATACGTTAATGGGACTACATTATTCCATGGCTTGGTTGCTTGATTGTATAAGCCCACATTGGGCAAATTGTCAACATCAGAGTGTGAGCGATAAGAAATCTATTCATAGGTACAGCTGATTTTACTGAACCTGACAACACATCTTAGCTCAGTCATAAATTTATAACAGTTGTAATGATCCCATCTGATGGCAATACTGGAGAAGTCATATTTCAAGAGTGAAACTGGGTTTCTGAGGCAATTAGTTTTATATTTGCAGTTGGCTACTGTGGTGGTCAGTCATTGAACATATTCACTCAAGGCTAACAATGTATTTTTAACAAAAGAACACAAGTCCATTATGTAAAGCTAAAAGAAGCAAAGATATATAAATACATATCATATATATGACAACTTAGAAGGATCCCTATATAAACAGAACAAAAGAAAAATAAACCTTAGCTGAGCAATATCCTTTGCAGTCACTCAATCTCAATGAAGTATCGCTGCTATATTCACTTCAAGATTTCTTTCTTAACTGACTCTTTCTAATCCTAATGGCCTGGATACTTCTTTCAAATCCTCGCTGCCTGGACATTTTCGTCACAACCTAAAAGTTTCTACAAATTTCTCACAACCTGGAGATTTCTATAAACAAAAATACTGACCTTCGGCTAGGATAACTTCCCTTCTTCTGAACTGAATTTTCTTGTGCCCAATGACCACCTGCTTCTGTCTAGATCATAAAACCCAGCATTATAAACGTCCAGCAATTAACTCCGCAGGTAGCTAATCAGGCCATTTAACTTAGGTCACATACTTCCTTGGAAAAACTGTCTCTACTTCACTGACCTTTGTAGGACAACAAGTTTACTTCACAAAATAGAAAACTAAAACCTATCTTTCTCCCACTTTCAGATCCAAGTTCCCAAATAATAACAATATGCTGCAAACCTAGATCACACAATACTAAAACTTCCAATGGAATTAAATCTTTATGCCAGGTACGAGCAAATTACTGCAGATGCTGGCATCTGTTCTGGAAACAACAAATGCTGGAAATCACCGTGGGTCAGGCAGCATCCATGGAGAGAGAGCAAGCTAACTGATGAAGAATCATCTACTCTTCAAACGTTAGCTTGCTCTCTCTCCATGGACACTGCCTGACCTGTTGTGATTTCCAACATTTTTTTTGTTTTCAGTAAATCTTTATGCCAGTTGTGCTTATTTGGAATTATTGATCGATGCTAAAATTTTACATATTTCTATTTGGTATTAATGCTTTCCAGCAATAGTAAGGGGATTTTTGACAACCATCAGATTTAATCTTACTCCAGGTTTTTGAGAAATTGTTCTAACAGCAGCTAAGTTGGTAAGTTATCTAAGTATAGTCAGAATGGAACCTGTTCCATATATACATACACAGGAACAAGATGACCCACAATTAGATTGCCATCAACGTACATCATAAAGTAATAACAACCTCAATTATTATAGCACCTTTAATAAAGGAAAATGTAACAAGATACTTTCAGGAGCGTCATCAAACAATATTGACACCAAGCTACATAAGAAAAGGACTGTTGACCAAAAGCTTGGGCAAAGAAGTTGATTTGAGGTAGCATATTTAAGGAAGACAGAGAAGGTAGAGAGAAGAAAAGGTTCAGGGAAGTAATGGAGTAGTGGTTACGATCATGGAAGCTGCAGGCACAGTCATCAATGATACAATCAATAAAAACTGGGGATGCACAAGAGGCAGAAATGAAAGAACAAGGGGGATTTACAGGGATGTAGAATTGGAGGTTTGTGACAGTAGGGTGGGATGAACTCATGGAAGAAACTGAAAATATAGAGGAGAATTTTTAAATTGACCATTGCTAGATAAGGATCTAACATGGGTCAATGAGCACAGTAGTGTTGGGAGAATGAGACTTGGCATGGAGTAGTACACAAGCAGCAGAGGTTTTGATCAGATCATGCTTATGCAGGATGCAGTGAAATAGAATAGATGTACTGAAACTGCACAACACCTTTAAAGAGCTGGTGCAAAATGTGCCTGAGTCAGCTAGACAAAATTGGGTCTGTGATTTCACTAGTAGTGTAGAATTGGGCTTGATGAGAAAATTGTGTAATTGTTAAACTACACTCACTTTAGTTAACAATAGTTTACACTGCCACTGTTACTAATTTACTTGTGTTTGAAAATAATTTATAAGTGGAAAATAGAGCCTTAGCTGTGGTGAACAGAACTCACAGGAATAAATAATGGAGGTATGTAAGAAAGATATTGCAGTAAGTCTGGTGATTCTTCACCTTCCTAAAAATAGGACAAAAGAGATTGACAAAGGTAGCCTGCACGGTTGCTAAAAATAAAGATTATTTTTTAACAGCAGTGCATTCTAGAACTAATCAAAGACCAGGCTATATTAGACCTGACTATGTGCAATGAGACAGCATTAATTAATGACCTAATAGTAAAAGAACCACTGGGCAACAGTGAGCAAAACATGAAAGTATTTACATTCATTGGAGGTGAGAAGCATGGATCTAAGACTAATGTAGTACACTTAAATACAGTTAATCACAAGGGTATAACAACTGAGGTGGTTAAAATGTGGAAAACGGATATAAATGCAGAACAGAAAAGAATCAGTGACATACATTTTAGGAGATATTTCATAATTCTCAGCAAACATATATTCCCTTGACAAAGGAAGATTCCACGAGAAGGATGCATTATGTGTGGCAAACTAAGGAAGTTAAGAATAGTACCAACTTGGAGGAAAAAGCATACAGTGCCATTAAGGTTAGTAATTCTTAATTCTTTTTTGGAATATGGCCATTCCATTTGGGTGAATGAACACAGCAGTGATGGGAGAATGGGAATTGGCATGGGGTAGTATACAAGCAGCAGACTGTTGGCAAGGGCAATATTTGTTTCACATCCCCAATTGTCCATGAACTGAGTAACATGCTAGATCATTGAAGAGAGAGTTTAAGAGTCAACCATGTTATTCTGGATCTGGGGTCACATGTGAGCCAGAGGCCAATTCAAATAAGGATGGCAGCTTTCCTTCCCTAAAGCACATTCATGATTGGACAGATTTAGAAATTAGCAAAAAATTATTTAAAAAGGAGGGAGAAATTAGAATATGAGAGTGTGCTTGGTAGGCACAATGAAGTGGATAAGAAGCATTTCTATAAGTATTTAAATAACAAGTATTGATTCATTAAAAAGTGGGACTAGGGCATTAAAAATCAGAAACAAAGGAATGATGGAAGCATTGAAGACACTATCCCAATAATATTTGAAATTCAATGGTAAATGGAGTGAGAAACTTAAAACAATCACTATCACTGGAGAAGATATACTGGGAAAACTATTTAGAAATAAGGCTGAAAAGTCCCTTATATCTCATGGATTCCATTCTAGGGTCTTAAAAGACATGGCTGCAGAGATAATGGATGTATTAGTAGTCATTTTCCAACATTCAATACAGCCTTGATCCAAAAGAGGTGAGGTGAGAATGACTGTCTTTGACATCAAACCATGAAAACATCATCATATCATGACTATGCTTGAGCAAGTATGGCATAAGTGACCCCAAGAAAACTAGAGTCAATTGGATTCTGGGGGCAACCTCTTTGCTGATTGGTGTCATGCCTGATACAAAAGAAGATGGTTGTGGTAGTTGAAAGTCAGCCATCTCAGCTCCAGGACATCTCTGCAGGAGTGCCTCAGGGTAGTGTCCTCGGCCCAAGTATCTTCTTCGGCTTCATTAATGACCTTCCCTCCATTGTTAGGTCAGAAGTGGGTATGCTCGCTGATGATTATTCAATGTTCAGCACCATTCATGACTCCTCAGGTACTGAAGTCATCCATTTCGAAAGACAACAAGACTTGGACAATATCCACAATCAGGCTGACAAGTAGCAAAATTGAATGGGCAGCTTGGTGGAACAATGGTTAGCATTCTGCATTCTCCCCATCCCTGTATGGGTTTCTGCTGGGTGCACTGGTTTGGTATAGAGATGAGAAAGGATTTTGAGATGCCTTTTGTTTATATGTAAGCAGATGAGATTTCAGGTCAAAGTGGTCATGTTTTAGAAGTGACCTGTATAATGAAAGGGGAGCGGCCAGCTCTCTAGCTGAGCAGTTCAGTCCAGAACTAGTTAGGAGTTCAGTAGTAAGTTATGTGGAAACAGGTTGCTGAACTCTCTCTCCTTCTGCCCTTCAAACTTCAACATGTATGCATTTGTTCCATTTTTACTGTTTTTTTAAGGGGGGTTGCTTATTGGGACTGTTGTGTATATTTGGACCAGCATAATTAAGTCTGGTTTGGATAGACTGGGTTCTGTAGAAATTCTTTATTCTGTTCTTTGTGTTTCATTGTGTAATTTTGTGAATAAATTTCTGTCTGTTTAAAAACCTGGTAGTCAACCTAGCCAACTTACTCTGGGTAATTTTCACTGTCGACTCACCAAAACAAATTACAAAGTTATTTTCTGAGTTGTCTGCTTAAGAATGTTTTGAGTGGTCTGGCCTAGTCCATAACAGATTGGGGGTCATTGCGGGATTTTAAACAGTGAGTGGTAGGTGCCTATGTCTTTATTTCAGGTGTTGGTTTGGTCAGGTAGACAAAGCTTGGGATAATAATGGCTCTTTCAGTCACCAAAAGTTTTGGATACGGTGACTTTGGAAGTTTTGCAAAAGATGAATAAGACTAAGCTGCAGGAATTAGCAGGCCAGCTGTGATTGGACCTGCCTGCTTCTGTGAGGAAAGATGAGATAAATACAGCAGTAACTTAGCATTTATACTTGCCAGAGAAACCATCAGAATCTATAGAAATGGAAAGAATTCAATTGCAAATGAAATTAGATGCGAGAGATAAGGAAAGGGCAGCAGAAATGAAACAGTTTGACTTACAATTAAAAGCAGAAGAGAGGGAAAAAGAGAGAGCAGCAGAAGTGAAAGAAAAAGAGAGAGTTTGAACTTCAGAAACTGACAGTTAAAAAGGAAAGTCAACTTAAAAGGCTAGTGATAACGGCTGAAGGTAACCTTCGCAAGGTAGTAGTGCGAACTCATGTGGAAGTACAGAGAATTAAGATGACAAGGTGAGCAGCTGAAGTGGCTGATGATTATGAGCTGGTCCATAAAACATGGTTTGGCTTCCAGAATCAATTTCAGTCCATGAGGGATAGAAATTTGGGGCAAAGAGAAATCCTCACATGGAAAGGGAAAGGTAGATCTCAGTGAAGATCATAAGGATAACTTACCATAGGGTAAAAAAGAAACTGTTGAAGGGGATGAAAAAGTTAGAAAGCTCTGGTGTTTTCACTGTAAAAACGTGGGCCACACGAAATAACAGTGTTGGTGGGCTAGGAGAAAGCCAGGTGTAGGAAAACCAGAAAAGCCTGGGAGTTTTGTTGGACTAGTAACAAAAAGCAAAAGGGAAGTTAGCAACTGCCTCAGAGTGTACAAGATGATCAGAGGTTGAGTAAGGAGGAAGTGGCAGATCTGCTTAAAAAATTTACATGCAAGGGTAAAGTTTATTCACATAGGCCAGGAGTAGTAGGTAATGAGGTTACAATAATAAGGGACACAGGATCCTCTCAGTCTGTGATGCTGAAGGATGAGGAGACATGTACTCCTGAGGGACTATTGCCAGTAAAGGTACTGGTAACCAGAACTCATGGTGAGACAAAAAAGCACTCAATTATGTAAAGTGAGGCTAGAGAGTCCAGGAAAGAGTGGAAAATTTGTGGTGGGAATACTGGGCAAACTCCCAGCTCCAGGAATACAAGTTGTCCTTGCAAATGATATCGTTGATTCACCAGTAGGCGTGCTACCTACTCTAGTTGAAAAGCCAATGGAGATGCAGGCAACTGAAGAAATGAAGGATGTTTATCCAGGAATTTTCACAGATTGTGTGATCACAAGAGGCACAAGTTGAAACAGGAGAGATCAAAATGCACAATAAGGAAGCTGAAATAGCTTTATCAGGGAACTTTTTTGATCAGATAAGTGGAACAGAGCAGGAGCAACTAGATAAACACACAAGTATCTTTAGCTCTGCTAAGCTTATTGAGTTACAGCAGAAAGATGAGAAGTTAAAACAGTTGTATCAAAAGGCATATACAGAGAAGGAGAGTAAATGCATCCTTGTGTGTTATTACTTAACAAATGATGTCTTAATGAGGAAATGGAGACTATTACACTTTCCAGCAGATGAGAAATGGGCAGAGATTCATCAAATTGTTTTGCCAGTAGAGTCTAGAAAGGAGGTGCTGTGAGTGGTGCATGAGCTACCACTTGGAGGTAATTTAGGGGTGAGGAAAACACAGACTAAAACACAAAGACATTTTTACTGGCCTGGACTACACAAGGATGTAGTTGAATTTTGCCAGATGAGTCATACATGTCGGAAAACCACAGGCAGTAATAAAACCTGCACCTTTAATACCTATTCCAGCATTTGAGGAATCTTTCACGAGAGTCTTGATTGAATGAGTAGGTCCTTTACCTCAAATACATAGTGGGAATAAGTATTTATTAACAATAATGGATGTATCAACTCACTTTCCAGAGGCAATCCCATTATGCAATATCACAGCAAAAAGGGTTGTGGAAGAATTACTTAAAGTTTTTACTAGATACAGACTACTAATAGAGATCCAGTCAGATCAAGGATCAAACTTCACATCCAAACTATTCAAGGAGGTTATGAATAACTTGGGAATAAAGCAATTCAA